>NC_064265.1:24885219-25185219 GCF_003254725.2 Canis lupus dingo | reverse complement strand
ATTTTCTTTTATATTAAGAGAACAATAGAATCTTCATGTAGGAAATGTCACTGGAGTCTTCTAACAAATATATCCAAATATATTCCTATCCATAAAGGTGAGAAATAAATCTACTCCATTTTAGAATGACTATATAGGCAGAGGCTAGATCACATCTGCTTTTTTCCCCAAAGACTTGGATCAACTGCAGAGAGGAAGACAATGAGACAGCAAGTATGCCAAGTTCTAAGTCCTTCAGGACACCCTTTAATTCCTATATCCTCATTCCTGGCTGAGATGAACATTAGAACCCATTTGAAAGGACAAAATACTGAGGAAAAGTGATTGCTTTTATAGTTGAGAAATCCTCAAAAATCAATGGCATTGTTATTATGCGTGTGTCTTATAGGTATGTACCTTGGAACGGATTGTTCACATTAGCTTTCGGAGTGTGGGCCCTACACCAGCAGGATTAACATTACTCAGAAATTTGTTAGAAATACAGGTTCTTGGGTCCTACCCCAGATATACTGGGAACAGAAACTCTGGGGTTGATGCCCAGTAATCTATTTTTAAATCCTCCAGGTGATCCAGTCATCAATATGCATTCACAAATGTATGTATTTCTATGGGGGTGATGATCTATCAGGGGGGTGCCTACAAGTACATGACTGATGGCTATGGATAAGCAAGCTGTTTGTGGGTGCTGGTTTAAGCTCAGGTGTTAAATAAATTACCCAAGGACAAGAGTAGTTCATGGAGAAGAATTTTAGTTTTTCTTTTGGAAATATATCTACAAAGATGAGAATAATATTTCCCTATATAGGAAAATTTTGGTGTTATTTTAACAAGTGTATAATCCTATGAAAATTATGTATAAATAATATTGTTCAATTAATAAATGAGTCAACTTGAAAACAAATTAATAAATGAGTCAACTTTAGAGACTTGTTCTGTGACTTTATCTTTCTTATCATAAAATATTGAGACTCAAACATGTCCATGTGATATCTCTCAGAAACAGAACCACATGGGGCACCTGGGTAGCTCAGTGGTTGAGCGTCTGCCTTCGGCTCAGGTCGTGATCCTGGGTCTGGGGATCAAGGCCCACATAAAGCTCCCTGCAAGGAGCTTGCTTCTCCCTCTATGTCTCTGCCTCTCTGTCTCTGTCTCTCATGAATAAGTAAATAAAATCTTTAAAAAAAAAAAGAAACAGAACCACAATATACTATTTATATTTTTATTTTCATTTTATTTTATTTTCTATTAATTAATTAATTAATCTCTGCTGCACCCAACATGGGGCTTGAGCTCACTACCCCAAGATCGAGAGTCACATGCTCTACCAACTGAGCCAGCCAGGTGCCCTTATGTTTTCTAGATGAAAGAAAATTCTAAATAGTTTAAGTGGTAATAATTTTCAGTGGTAAATAATGAGATGCCGCCTGAGTTCATAATACTTTAGTATATTATTATTTTGCCTAAAACATGTACAAAAGTAATTTAATATCCGGTGAGTATAGTTATGAAGAGATATGCTATTCTGGATCATCTTATCCTTTAAATAGAGGATACAGGTTAATGCTGCTTAGTTTTAATAAATGTTTTCAAAGTATATAAGTAGGCATACCAACTGAATATTGTAAATGCATTCTTGAGACCAGATCCTTTAAAGCCTTCAAAAGCATAGAGCCATTTTAATATTACCAAATGCTGAGTCAATGTATTTCACCATTATCAGAACCGGGAATGAGATATTTGGGGCGCAACTAATAATACTCAAACCTTGCTCATTTGTTTCATGAGAGTCTACTTTTATGAGGCGAGTCCTATCTCTATGAATAATTTGTTCTATAACCCTATTCATTCTGTGGGTTAAAATTTGGGTATTATTGCATAATCTTGTTGAGGAAAATAGAGTAACATCTTGAACAGCCAAGTAGCTCTTTTTATTCATTTTCAATAATAATGTAAAAATGAGACCACAAATTGATTTATGCATGTGGCACTATTTGAAATAAAAATGAAGAAATTGTCTCTTTTACAGGGTTCAATTCTTCAAGGAATCGCAGCAACATTCTTCTCTGTGTATTCAGCTAATGTTTTGTTGAGATTTAACCATTTCTTAGCTTTTATAAAATTTTTAATGGGATTTTTGTGCTTAAAAAAGGTTTATGCTAATGTAACATATATTTTAGCTTGAAGGAATATATGAAGGACAAGGAAAATAAACACGTTCATTTGAATGAATGGAATTGTGTTAATGATTAGAATGGATCATTCAAGAATGGAGCTGAATTTTACCCCAAAGTGCCTATTTCAATCATTACTACCTTTTTGAGAGTGGATTGTTTAGTTGCAGCTTCCCATCTCTCTTGAATCCTTAATCTCTATCTGGCTCCTTTACTTCTGTCAGAAACATGCTCACTTCTGTTCTTTTCTAAATTAAAAATCTTCCCTCCACTCTGCACTCCTCTCAAGCTATTTTCCTATTGTTCTCTTCCACTTTACCACCAAATCAGGAGACTTCCAGGGTCCCTGTCGCCATTCTTTCACCACCTGCTCACTTAACTCTTTACAATGTGGTTTTAAACAGCATTCTGAAAAATCTCTACCTCTTACAAAAAGGAAAGGAAAGGAAAGGAAAGGAAATGTTATTAGAAGGGAGGACACAGAAAGCTTTAACCATGTTGATAATATTCTATTTCTTTAAATATCTTCATGGAGATGAAATATTTTGCAATATTTTTTAAAGTAGCTTCCACCATCACTCTTATATTAAACTGCCAACAGTGATCCTCTAGATGCCAAGACCAATGGCGTCCCTTCTTCAACTTTCTATGTGATTCAATGCTACTGATGAAACTTTCTTTGTTTAAAAATTGTTTTCTGATGAAAAAATATTACTTATCATGAAAATATAGACAGTACAGTGAAAAATTTAGTGATTTAAGTTAAATTCTTGGGCACCTGGGTGGCTCATTTAAGCGTCATTTAAGTCATTTAAGTCATTTAAGCGTTTGCCTTTAGCTCAGGTCATGATCCAGGGTCCTGGGATTGAGCCCCACATCTGCCTCCCTCTGCCTCTGCCTGCTGCTCCCCTTGCTTGTGCTCTCTGTCAAATAAATAAACACAATCTTAAATTAAATTCTTAATGAAGAAACTTAAATCCCTATTTTCCCATTATCCAGAGATAACCATCGTGAATATTTTTTTACTGCAAGTGTGTATGCGTCTGCATATTTTATGTAGCAAAATTTCTATTTCATATTCTGATTTTCCTCTTAATATTAAATTAAAGGCATTTCCCCAAGTCCTTTCACTATTCCTCAAAAACAAAAACACAATTTTAAACAACAGCTTAATATCCTGCCCTGAAAAAACACAATTATTTATTTAACTAATCCCATTCACTAGAACAATCAGCTCTGTTGATCCTCTAGGACAACATTCCCTGAATACTTGTCTTGTTCCAGGCAGTCTTCAATGTGTTTTGTGTTCCTTATCTCCTTTTGCCTTTACAACAGCCTTTCATTTGACCAAAAGCCTTTCATTGACATCACGGAATAAAATAAGGGGCAGTTTCTGTGTGTCAATGCTATTTGTGTCTCTTGCCCTATTCTTTCTTTCCTTCTCTCCTACATTCCTTGACCTCAACCATCCCCTCTTTGCAGACTACTTCCAAGTCTAAACTTGTGTCCCTATCCTCTCTTTGGAACCACAGCATCTTACACTTAACTGCTTCCTGGTCTTCTACCCCAGGATGCCCACAAAAACACCTGAAACTTGAGATGGTGTGAACTATCCTTTTCCCTTACAAACCTGCTCTTCTTTTTTTCCACAGCCAACTCAGTTAGTGGCCATACAGCTCAGGTATCATCTTTCCTTTTGCCCTACCTCCTTTATATTTTGCAAAACTATTATTTCCTCCCTTTCCCTCAGTGACTTCTCAAATGACTTATTACCTCTCCTCCGGGCCATTTTATTAGCCTTCTGAGGAATTGTCCTGACTTCCATCCCTTCTAGCCTCAATTCATTCTGTCTGCCATCGTCTTATTAATCTGGCTCTATTTTATACACCTGCACTGCTGCTTCATTCTCCCAGACAAAGTCTAAATCCCTGAGCCTGATAACTAAGACATTATATCTTCTGGAAAAACCCACCATTCTGGCAACAATGATGTCCACACACTCTTGTGCTGTTGCTCTTATTCTTCTTTCTACAAGGAGTGTTTGTTTATCCTTCCTTTCTCTCCTCTACCCTCCCACTTTTTTCTTGTGCTAATGTCATTCCTGCATGAATTCTGCTTTACCCTCTCATTTGGGACAACTCTCTTTCAGTTCTTTACTTTGTCTTCTTTTTGGACTGTATCACTACAAGTGTAGACCTGTAAAATGGGAGAAATTCTCGTGTCCCTTACCATAATATGAACTCCTTGCAGAAGTGTGTGTCATACATCTTTTTGGTCTCTCCTGCACCTAGTACAGTGCCTGGCATGTGAAGTGTACTCAGTAAATGCTCGTCAAACGTGGGAATTAATAATTCTGCTGACCAGTATAACTTATCCATATCATTCACTCCATTTCCTTTCTTTAACTCTATAATTTTGGTTTGTTCCACTTTCGTGCCTCACGGATTATTTGCATGAGCTCCTCTTGGGGAGTCTCACTTAGAGTATCCTTCCCTCCTCTAACAACAAATCCCAAACTACTAGGTTGACATTACTTGCCGATGCATTTCCTCTCCCAGGAATTCAGTTCTCCAACACTATTCAGAGAGGTATATAAGTGTCAGTGTTTTAGCTACAAGTGATAGAAACCTGACTCAAACTAGCTTGAACCAAAAGTGGGCCTTTATCTGAAGGATTTTGTAATAGCTAGCAGCACCAGAAGAGTTTCAAAAACCTGCTTGGTATTGTGGATCTCAGAGTTTGGAACTGAGGACTCCCTTGCCATAAAGACACTCTCCCTCTTGTTCTTTCTTTTGCTTCTAATTAGCTTAATCCTGGCTTGGCTTGGCTCAGCTTCATTCTCTCTAACTGGAGGTGGATGCAGACATTAGAGGCAAAAGCTGGAGATAAGAAAAAACAGAAAGAGAATCTAAGCAGGGGTAAATACAGATCACCAATCCTGAAGCTCAGCACTTATATTTTTGCCCAGGTATGGTAACCAACCTAGCCTGCTAGTCCACTTAAGCCAAAGTTAGTTTTCGTCATTTATAATTAAGAGAGTGCTGACTAATGTAAGTAAACAATTTTTCACAGAACTGGCTAGTTATTTAGGAGCAATTCAGCAAAATACAGTGACTAAAAAGTGGGATTAAGTCCTCCACATCATTGAAATGTGTCAACAGAAACTGTGGGTTCTATTTTAGACATCCTCCAAATCTGGATGATTCTATATGCACACTTTCAAGGTAGGCATACTCTTTCATCTTTAAACAACTTTTTATTTAAGAAGAAATTTCAAATTTCAACCCCCTCCCCACTCTCTAAATCTACCACACCACCAGGTCCTCAGATTTATGTACTTATAGTATGCCTTACAGATATTCCTTATCTCTTTCCTCATTATCACTCCTTGTTTTGTATAAATTGCTGTTATGTTGAGCTTTCTTTCTCCTTTTTATTAAGGCAGTTATCCATTTACCAGTTTTATCTGAATTATCATAGGAAAATTTATTTTCACTATAAAAATAATTGGCTTTCTTAACTGCAATTTTATTCAGTAGTGCCTAAATTTATAACAGTTCTCCATAAGGTTTTTACTGTGGGGAATTTAACTTCTTTTTATTTAAAATCTTTTTGGAGCAGTCCAATCTTCTTTACCTTTGGCATTTCTAAATTCTTAGTAAATGACCAGTAATCCATCTGTTGCTAGATGCTTTAGAAGCCTCCCATTAGCTATGATGTGATGCAATGTTATGCTAAATTAAAATTTATATATTCTTTGATTTTCTTTTTAATGGCTATTAGAAAACTTTTATCTTTGAGTAATGGATTATTGAATATCCAACATGACATCTTTTTATTTTTCTCTGTTCCTATTATCTGTATTAATTCACTTCTACATGATCAGATGAAAGGAAATTCTGTATCTGAATTTCTAATGGGCTTTGAAATACATTGGTTTTTTGCATGCTCAAATATATATTCAGCATAAAGAAGACCTGTGATTCCAAAAACATGTTACCTGTATTCCCATGTTTCAAAATTTTACTGGAATCTATGGGCAATATTTAAATAGTATGTAATATGGTGACCTGGTTTACAATACAGAAACACGAGACAGAATTTATGGTTTTCTTCTTTAAAACACCAATTCTGAATAATGACAAATTAAAATGATTTTCTTACTCAAAACCCACATTACCTTCTGTGTTTATTTTCTTTTTAAAAACTAATCTCAACTATAATAAATCCACATATAATAGGGTTGTCTTAAAGAGAAACTTAATTAAATCAGAAGGTAAAAGGAAATCTGTCTTTCTAGAATCAGAGCATATATATTCCATAATACATTTCCTTCTAGATCAGTGGTCTGTGAATCCTTGTTCCATATTCAGGGTGGTCTCCTGAGTGTCTTGTGAACTAATGCCATGTGGTGGTAATATTTATACTTTGACAACATCTGTATTTGGTCTCTGGCATAAATTAGTAATACATTCTTTGGCCTCATCAAAAGTAACTTCAGAGTTCTTATTAATCTCAGTGACATTTATCTGACAGTGGAAATTGGCAGAAGATACTAAATAAAATAGTTGGTTTCATGGTTTTTTTTAAAAAATATTTTAATGCGGTAGAACATATATGACAGGAAATCTGCCATTTTAACCATTTTTTCACGAATTATGTGGCATTAATTATATTCACTGTGTCATACAACCATCACCACTGTCTGTTTCCAAAATTCTTTCATCTCTCCAAACAGAAACGTTATACCTATTAAGCAATAATTTAGCAGTGCCCCCTTTCTTCAGTCCCTGGTAATCTCTAATCTACTTTCTTTCTGTCTCTATAAATTTGCCTATCTTAGATATTTTATATATGTGCAATCATACAATGTTTTCCTTTTTGTGTTTGGATTATTTCCTTTAGCATCATGTTTTCAAGTTTCATCTATGTTGCAGCCTGTGTTAGAATATCATTCATTCTTATGGCTGAATAGTATTCCAGTGAATGGATACCATATTTTGTTTATCTATTCATCTGTCAATGGGCACTTGGATTGTTTCCATCTTTTGACTTTTGTGAATAGTGCCGTAATGAACAGTAGCATACAAGTATCTACTTGAATCCCTGTTTCTAGGGATTCTTTTCGGGCATATACTTAAGAATTAAATTGTGGGGTCATGTGGTAATTCTGTTTAACTTTTTGAGGAACCCTTACACTGTTTTCCACAGTGACTACATCATTGTACATTCCCACCAGCAATGTACAGAGGTTCAATTTCTCTGCATCCTTGCCAATCCATATTTTCTGTTTGACTATCCATTTGTTCATTAATTTACTTATAGCCAACCTATTAAGTTTGATGTCGTATCTCATTGTGAACTTGATTCACATTTCCCTAATGACTAATGATGTTGGACATCTTTTAATGTGTTTATTGGTCATTTGTGTATTGTCTCTGGAGGAATGTCCATTCAAGTCATTTGCCCATTTTAAAATTGGTTGTTTGACTTTTTGTTGTTGAGTTGTAGGAGTTTCGTATATATTCTATAGATATTAAACCTCTATCCTATATGTGATTTTGAAATCTTTTCTCCCATTCTGTAGTTTGTCTTTTCCTCTCTTGATAGTGTCCTTTAATGCATGGAAATTTTTTATTTTAATAAAGTTCAGTTTATCTCTCTTTGTTGTTGTTATTGCCTGTGTTTTTGGTGTCATATATAAGAAACTATCCCCAAATCTAAACATGAAGATTTGACCCTATGTTTTCTTCTAAGAGTTTTGTACTTTTGGCTCTTAGATTTGCTCTATGATCCATTTTAGTTAATTTTTGTATATGGTCTAAGGGGCTTCATGGATTTTTTTAAACTAATAAAAAGTAGATTTTAAAAATGTTTTTGAAAAAGGGAACCCTTGTACACTTTTGGTGGGAATGTAAATTGGAAGAGCCCCTAAAGAAAATAGTATGGTGGTTCCTGAAAAAATGAAAAATAGAACTACTATATGATCCATCAATTCCACTTCTGATTATATATTTAAAGGAAATGAAATCACTATCTTTTTTTCAAACAATATTTTTTTAAAAAGATTTTATTTATTTTATTTGAGAGAGAAAGAGAGCACACAAGCCAAAGGGAAAGGCAGAAGGAGTGGGAGAAGCAGATTCTCCACTGAGCAGGGAGCCCAATGCAGGGCTCAATCCAAGATCTTGGGATCATGACCTGAGCCAAAGGCAGTGGCTTAACTGACTGAGCCACCCAGGTGCCCCCTGAAATCACCATTTTGAAGAGGTATCTGCACTCTCATATCCATTGCAGCATTATTCACAATATCTAAGACATGGAAACAACCTAAGCATCTGTTGACAGATAAATGGATGAAGAAACACACACACACACACACACACACACACACACACACAGAGGAATATTATTCATATTATTCAGCCACAAAAGAGAAGGAAATATTTCCTTTTGCAACTATATGGATGGACCTTAGGGGCATTATGCTAAGTGAAAAAAGACAAAGACAAATACTATATGTTCTCTTATATGTGGAATCTAAAAATGCTGAACTCCTAGAAATAGAGAGCAGAATGGTGATTGCCAGGGATTGGGGTGTGGCGGAAATGGGGAGATGTTGGTCGGAGGGTACAAACTTCCAATTTCCAATTAGAAGGTACATAAGTTCTGGAGATCTAATGTACAGCATGATGACTACAGTTAGCAAAGAATAGTTATAGTTAACTATATTATATACTTGGAAGTTGTTAAGAGGAAATCTTAAATGTTCTCACCACACAAAAAACAAATGGTAAGTATGTGAGGTGATGGGGTATTAACTAACCTTATTGTGGTAAACTTATTTCATGATACATTTAACCCTTGAGCAACACAGGGGTTGGGTCACTGACCCCATGTGCAGTTGAAAACCTGCGTATGACTTTTGATTATCCCCAAACTATTGTATTAATAACCTCCTGCTGACCAGGAGCCTTACCAATGACACAAGCAATTGATTAACACATAGTTTGTATGCTATATGTGTTTTTTAAAAAGACTTTATTTATTCATGAGAGACACAAAGAGAGAGGCAGAGACACAGGCAGAGGGAGAAGCAGACTCCTTGTAGGGAGTCTGATGTGGGACTCGATTCCTGGACTCTGGGATCACAACCTGAGCCAAAGGCAGACACTCAACCACTGAGCCATCCAGGCGTCCCTGCTATATGTATTATATACTGAATAAAATAAACCAGTATTGGGAGATAGTTTTAAGCAAAACCCACTCATCTTGTGTCATAGTCATCTATTGCATGAAATTTAACTAGTGTGAAAATTTAAAGTGAGAACTGTGGCTAATGGATGAAGAATTAAAAAAATAAGCTATTATTTAGGAGAAAAAGTACAGGGAGAGGTCTTATATAACTATACATGTTATTTAGTTGAGATGCTTTGGAGGTTCTTATCATTCCTAAATATCATCCTTTGGCTTGTCAGGAAACCAAACATTAGACATTTTCTTTTCATTAAAATAATACAACCCTTGATAGAAATAAATCTTAAAAATATATTATCATACGGGATGCTTGGGTGGCTCAGCTGTTGAGCATCTGCCTTCAGCTCTGGGTGTGATCCCAGGGTTCTGGGATTGAGTCCCATATCGGGCTCCCTTCAAGAAGCCTGCTTCTCCCTCTGTCTATGTCTCTGCCTCTGTCTCTCTCTCTGTGTCTCTTATGAATAAATAAATAAAATCTAAAAAAATATATATATTATCATAGAATTATTAAAACAAACTGAGTCATTTTCAGTCACTCCAAGAAAACGTGTGTCTAATCTTTTAGAAAACCATGGATATGCATATAAATTATCAATGTTTGTATGGGGTGGGGAAACTAGATCTTGTACCCTAAATCTTTAGCCGCCTCAATGCATTTAACATTCTTCTCAATAAAACCACTATCATGATCATCCTGGTTTTGCATATTTGCCTCACATTGTCTCAGTACCAAAGTTGAGGCAGGGTTGGAATTCTTCCAAGAAAGGTTACTAAAGCAGTTTTTGATTCTGGCTGCACATTAGAATCACCTGGAGTGTTAAATACACACACACATATGTATGTATATGCATATATATAAATATATATAATCATTTTTGTGAATGTATTGATTAAATATGCATCTTACATATGCTGATCATATATATATAGGTTATATATATACACATACTGATTATATATACAAATAATGCATATTCAGAGATCATATATATAGTGATTTTATATTTACATATATATGTGTATATGTATAAACACACACACACACTTTAAATAGATAGGGATAGATACTGAATATATCATGCTTGGGCCCCATCTTCAGAAATTCTGATTAAATTCATTCAAATGCTGCTCAGAGGGAGGTAGTTTTAAAAGCTCCCCAGGTGATTCTAATGTGCATCCAGGGTTGTGAACCATTGTGCCAGATAAAAGATAACAAGAAACAAATAGTAATGATAAATATTAAGAGTACTCTGAAGCCACATATCTGGTATTTAAAACATGGCCTGCTCTTTGGAACTTGCAGACCTGCTCTAACTCTTTCTCAAGGTGTCAATTATCATTCTAGCATATACCAGAAGAAACCCATACCTAGAAATCCTCCCTCTTTAAAATCTTGGGTAGGAGAGCAGGATTCACCTCCAAACATCCACTTTCTGGTCTAAGGATTTGCCTTTTCCCTAATGATTGACACTGGAATGTTTAACAGAGGAGAACTAATCAAAACCATTACTCATCCAGAAAAATCATTATCTGTAGCTTTATTTCTTACCTGTCCTGTAAAGGCCTTCAATCTGTAGGCTCAAGCCAACATTATTTCTGAACTGAACCTATGCAAGCTTGGTGATGTATTTGGAAGTCTATGCTCACCCACGGCTAGGACTTAGAGTGAGTTTTACTGACATCATTTAAATACCATTCTTTTTCTGTCAATCTGTATGCCCTAAATACACCATCAGCCCAAGTGTGGCTTTTTGTATACTGGGATTCAATTGGTGGGCATCTCTTTAGAGTACCAATTCTGGCGCTTGGAGTTGGTTAGTTCCCAGAGCCCCAGCCTACTATATTCCTGACTGGATGACTTTCCCATCCATTCCTTTCGCTGCTTGCTCAAAGTAGAGGTCCCAGGACACCACCACACTGAACCTGCCTGGACCAATTTAGCTCTGCACGCATTAGTCCAAATTATTTCATGAGACTTCTTAGTAAAGTGTTTGACTTTCTGCCCCTTTAACAAGCAATAAATCCTCCCTGGGCCAAAAGGTTCTGGAACACCAGAACATGAATGATTCTTTCTGCACATGCTCAGGAAGGGCAAATTCTGGAATGAATAGGATTCCTCTGGTTTGGCAGATGGAGGCTCAACGATATTAATTTAAGGGTGGAAGGATAGTACTGTACACTAAGCTGGTGACTACTAGATGAACTCTGCATGTCACATCCATAACTGTTTGGAAGAAACGTAAACTTTCACTGGTATTAATGGTAGGGGACTGGAGTCACGGAACATTGAACATCCAGGGAAGGTGAAGGAAAACAAGAACTTCCTGAAACAGAAGTACAAGCCAGCATTGAACTTGGCCATCTTCTGTTTCTAATCAAGGGTAGGGAACTCATGTTGGGGAGGTAGAGGCAGGTAGCAGAAAGAAGCCTCAGAATTATGTCTACAGTGAGAGACAAACTTGAGTGAGAAGAAGGAGTTGATTACTGATCTTGCTTTTGGTGAGACTGACTATGAGGCCTTAGTCAAGGTCTCCTGCAACTATTTTTGTCTGCATGAATCATGGGGGCAAGGTTGAGTAGATAGCCTATATATGTCCGTACATAAGGGCTACATTAACAGATATGAAGTAAGTGGGCGTGCACTTCCCAATTGTAGCTGTGACTTGCCACGGGTGAGTTCACTTGGACACACCTCTTTCTTTTATAACTAAGAGCATTCTTTAAAAAGACAGAAAACCAGGGCACCTGCGTGGCTCTGTTGGTTAGGTATCTGACTTTTGAGTTCTGCTCAGGTCATGGTCTCAAGGTTGTGAGATTGAGCTCCATGCAGAGTGTGGTTCCTGCTTAAGATTCTCTCTACCCCCTGCCCCCTCCACCCCTCTCCTCCTCTCTTTAAAAAAAGAAAAAGAAAAAGAGGAAAACCACATGCATTAAGGCCAAGCACTGTCATCACATAAAAGGCATTAAGGTACATGTTCTGTCAGGATCAATGGGAGAAAAGAGCCACTGTGGGTGACTTTGTAAGGCAGTTACACTTACCTCTGGGGGACCTGGTGGGGCTATTGATGATGTTGGGCCCAAAGTTATTGTAAACAAGTGTTACAAGTCACTGTAAATAGGTTAACCAGACCATCAGGAAGGCAAGATGGACACGGATAAGAACAAGGGCAATCTGAGATCTGTGAGGATGGATGGAAACCTATTTCTGTCTCTA
Source organism: Canis lupus dingo (assembly GCF_003254725.2). Lineage (NCBI taxonomy): Eukaryota > Metazoa > Chordata > Mammalia > Carnivora > Canidae > Canis > Canis lupus. The sequence continues at coordinate 25,172,577 of NC_064265.1, read as the reverse complement.
ACTCCAACCTTTGGTGCTATGTGTCTCCTGCGGGGGGGTGGGGGGTGGGGAAGCTAGTGCCTTCTACCACTGACCGAGGTGTGCTGCTCTGAGAGAGAATAGTCTGGGACACTGAGGGAAGACAATTGGTGGGAGTGGGAGGACCTGCCGACGGTGCTGCCCCGTGATGGTCAGTGACAGCGTATAAGAGCTGCCACCAGCTCCAGCACCTTGCACTGACCTCCAGAGTGTAAAATAGTATAGCTGCCGCTTCACTTCTGCCTCCCAAATTCCACACAGAAGTTCTCCAGTGGTAAATGCTAGTCTGGAGTCGTGTCCCTTCTTCTTCATAGTTGTTCCTATTCCTTCCCTTCTCCCACTACTATAGGTCACGTTGAGGCACTTTTCCCAACTTAGGTCTCGTTCCTCTTTAATTCATGTATTGTGACAAGCACCCGACCTGTACTCCACTTTCAATGACTGTCCCTTGTCATGTATTTCATTGCCTGAATCCCTATTTTGTTAACCTGCTTTGCCATTCAGAACCCCCAAATGGGGACCATGATTTTACTAGACTTCCCAGAGATTTGTATATTGTCTCTGAAGCTCAGCCCACAATTCCTACCTGCACTTCTTTTTTCTGAGAGAAGAGCATACATTCCTGTCTTATTGACCTCAGGCACGGCTTTGTGACTTGCTTTGACCAATAAAATGGTGGAGGGAGGGTAGTTGTTGAGTAGGGCACCTTGCACCAGTTACCAGTCCCAGGGGAGTGGAGCACCATGCACTGGTTATCAATCCCAGGGGAGGATTCTAAATGCCTCTGCCCACTGCATCTTGGTATCAGAACTGCTAAGGAAAACACAGCAAAGTCAAACACTGATGGAAAAATGCTTTACTTACATAAAGAAGAGACAAGCAAGATCATTTTGAATAGTGGATACTGGTCCCCTACAGCCAGCAGGTCTCTCCCACAGCCAAGGCAGGGCAATTGACCTAGGCATAGCCCTCTTATGCTACAGTGGAAGACCTTCAATCCTCTTCCCCTGGAGGATAAAGATAGTGGTTAGGTTGGTACCATTTGAAACATACACTTTAAGCAGAACAAAAGAATAGCGTTGAGTATGAAACAAGGAAAAATATTCCCACACAAGGTGATGAATCCAGAATAGGCTTTGTGGGCTCCTTCTCTCTTGGTAAGGAAGTGTTACAGTCCAAGCAGAGGCCTTGTGTGATTCAGTGGGGGTCAAAGGACTGCACACATGAGACTCTTTCCCAATAGCAGTGATGTTTGACATGGGCATTTGTGAACAGTAAGAGGTTTACGTGTTCTTTGTTATCCGCCACACTGCCAGCAATCTTCTGGATAGAGGCTGCTCCATCAGCTTGGGTTACAGAGTGAGGACAACACGCAGCAGAGCATAGTAGTCCCCTGATGAACATGAAATATGAGCAAGATATACCTTTGTCAATTAATCCATTGAGATGGATTGGAAGTGGGCAAATTCGAGAGCTATGCCTTCAGTGGACAGAACATGGTGATGGATTGGTCATGAGGTAGAGAAAGGTACCATGAATGGTTTCCAAGTCATGTTTTGCATGACTGGATAGGTGCTGGTGGAATTCACTGTGATCATAGTTGTTGCAGAGGATGCAGGGGTTTGCGAATCATCAGTGTTGAGGTCTGCTGAAAGCCACCAATTGTAAAAGCAGATGAGCCAGGAGCTCTGAATCGACACAAACAAGACTTGACAGTCTGGAAACTCCACATACCCAGTACAATGGCAGTGGACTAATTGCAGGAAATGGGGAAAGCAGACAGGGGAAGCTTGATCCTGGGTAGGTACGGTCTAAGGCAGTTGTGTTGGTTCAAGCAGACCATTGGGCAGGATCTCTCTCTTGTGGCCAGGTGAGCCTGGAAATAGCAGTTTGGGTTTAGGCAAAACGTTCCCGGTCTGCAGCTAGGAACACAGCAGATGAAAAGGGCTGTGGCCTGAAGTTCAGAGACAACATACAAATCCCTGGGTATTTGGTAAATTCATGGCCCCCTGTCTTTGTGGTTCTGAGTGGCAAAGCAGGATAAAAAAGCAGGGATTTAGGCAACAAGGAACATGACACCACTGCTATCTTTTTCACATGAAGCTTGAGTGATCTTTTTAGAATGGAATGGATCATATCACTCACCCGCTTAAAATATATCAATGAATTCTCTTTACTCTAAGCTTAAAGACAATCTCCATACCTGGCCTACAGCACCTTTTGTGGTCTACCTTTGCCTGCCTCTCCAGTCTCATCCTATACCATGTTCCCCTCATGCTTTGAACTATAGCCACAGTGAAGTTTGTTTATTCCTTCAAATTCCCCATATTCCCATAGGGCTCTGCATGTAATATCTCTGTGCTTGAGATGTTCTTCTTTTTTCTGCTTCATCTGGTCAGCTTCTACTCAACCTTTAGCTTTAACCTCAGTTTTTATTTCCCCTAAGGAAACTTCTCTTTTTGCTCTAATAGGTCAAGTTCCTTTATTATGTATTCCCATGGGCCTTATCAAAGCTACACTTTTATTTGTAGTTATTTAACTAATATCTGTCTCCCTACAATACTTTATGATCTAAGGCAAGAGTCAAATTTTTTTTTTTTCTGGAAAGGGCCATATAGTAAATATTTTAGACTGTGGGCAAAAAGTCTGTGTCACAACTACCCAACCCTGCTATTGTAGTGCAAAAGCCACAGACAAAATGTAAGCAAATGAATGTGGCTATGTTTCAATAAAACTATTTACAAAAATAGGTGGTGGGCTATATTTTGCCCATAATTGAGACTTGCTGACCTCTAATATAGGACATTAGGCATTGTCTGTTTTGCTTACCGTTTTATCTTAGGTCCCTAGCACATTGCTTTGTACACAGCAGGTACCAATAAATAGTTACTGAATGAATGAATGCTGAATGAATTCTATTCATTGCCATACAAACAGATTTTGGCCATTCTGTCTTTTCCATAGTCCTTCAAGCCATATTTATATCCTATCAACGAATACCTTCTTCAAATCCAAATTAGATTTTGCTTCTCAAGACTCTTCTTTTTAAAAACTTTTTTCATAAAGCTTCCCATAAATTATTTGAGTTTCTAGTGCTGGGGTTATAAACTCTAATAGAAGTAACTTTTTATACCAGTAAGGTGACCAAACATACTTAAAATAGGACTTTACAACTTAACAAGCTCTTTCTCAAGTTTGGCACTTTGGGCCAAAGTCCCTTGAGTCCTGCTTCTGTCTGAGAAGTGAGAGAGGGGAAAAATAGTGAGAACCAAACACAAACAATAAGTTAGCAAATTATTCTACTGTAAATGTGTCAACAAGAATGCCTTATTCTGGCACTTGTAAGATGTGGCCTCACGATGCAGAGGTTGAAGATGACATCTCTGAGAAGACAATATCTAAGGTAACTTCTTAAAAAAAAATCCACATATTACTTACAGTTGGTTTAGGATAACACCAAGAACTTACTTTAGTTCCCCCCACCCCCCAACTTTCATTATGAAAATTTTTAAACATAAAGGAAGTTTGAATAAAACAACTCAAGGAACATCTGAATGAATACCTACCATTTAGATTAAACAATTGCTAACATTTGGTTATACTTGCTTTATCTTCTCTTTATGTATTTTCTGATTCAATTGGAAGTAAGTTACAGACATCAAGCATTCCGTCTTAAATAATTCATGTGCATCTTTTAAGAGTAGGGGCATTCTGCTACATAACCATTATACCATTAGCAATACTTCCTACTATGATCTAATATCCAGGCCATATTCAAATTCTCCAATTATCCCCCAAACTGTCTTTTATAGCTGTATTGTTTAAAAACATGATCCAATCCATTTGACTGGTAAGCAAATCTGACCCCTTAAAGCAAAATAGGAATTCTTGAATATAAAATATATAAAAAGCCCAAAGCAGAGAAATCAGGTACAAAACCACAGGGCATATTTTGGGACTAACAAAGCAATATTCTGTGATCCAATGGCACACAGAATTGTTGGGAAATGACTTTGAAGGAGTATAAAGAACCAGATTATGAATGATCTTGAATATTACTCAGAGGAGTTTTGAATTCATTCTTCTGTTGAGGTGGGTTTTACCATCCTATAAAATTTGACAATGTGAGGACTGAATACTCGCCTGTAGGAGCAATCTCACCAGCATGATATTCACTAGCACTAAGTCTCCTTTTCACCCAGCTTCTTTCACTACAGAATTTTATATTTTTATGTTTTTAAAGTAGCCCTTTCCAACTATTGGTTTATAGTTGACCAGGTCCAAGTCTTTTTCACAGGATAGGGGTTTAGCTCATTGTCAAAGAAACAGCTGAGCATATTCTTCCACCAAGAGATGGATTTGCCTCCTCAAAGAGCACTCTGTGAATCCCAGGCAGCTAAAGGCCACTGGGGAACTTGGTTCCTTACTCTATCCTTGGAAGCCTATTGTAGGCGTCTTCATCATGGCTTCTCTAAGGCTAGAACCTACCCTGTGCTGGTCATTTAAATGGATGAGTGTTCATCTTTTCTGATGTAAAAGTGGATGTTCTTTGAACTAGTTACAATTAGATTACCATTGATGTGAAACCACATAGAATTCAGCATCTTTTTATTTATAGTTGAGGACTTAAAGGCCAAGAGATGGTAAATTACTTGTCTAGGGTCACAGTATAAGACAGCACTGACTAATTCTCCTTCAGCAGACATGGGGCTATGTGTCAGTCACTGAGTTCTGTGCTTTATGTAGAGTGTCTCTCTGATGGAATTACCTAATGAACTCACCTGGTATCACACGTGCAGGGAAACTGGTAGTTGCTTTATTTCTCTGTATCTGCATTGATCTTCTGCATGGTCCACCAGCCCTTGAAGAGCTATGACAATGTCTACTCACTAATGACTATTTCAGTCTTTCTCAGGTTCAGCCATTTCCTTTCAGTTTAATCACTCAGGAAATTCAAGGCATAACTTCTAATTATAATTTCTTTGAGTAAAAGCTTATACTCTTCTTGGATTTCCTTTTTCTTCCTCTCTTCTCCCATGAATGGCTTCTGGACATCTGGGTGAGCACAAAAAAAAGGACCCTTGGGTCTACACAGTCTGAGGTTGGGTTTCTCAGAAGCAGACCTTGAGATGAGGATTCTCTAAAGAAATGCTCCTAAGTGGTGTCTGCAGAGAGTACTTAGGAGGTTTCTAGGGTGCTGGTCACAGAAAAATCCTTTCTACAGATCTAGGTAGTATTTCACTGATGTGTTGTTCATCATTAGAAAATTTACCAAGTTAAAAAAAAAAAGAAAATTTACCAAGTTGTACACCTATTTGTGCACTTTTATGTATGTATGCTATATTTTAAAAATTCTATGTATATATTTTTTCTGGGTATGGATATAGGAATAAGTAATTTATGGATATAGGGTATATGGATATGGATCCTACGGGTATAGTATACAGATATAGGAGCATCCAATTTTTTTTTAATTTTTATTTACTTATGATAGGCACACAGTGAGAGAGAGAGAGGCAGAGACACAGGCAGAGGGAGAAGCAGGCTCCAGGCACAAGGAGCCCGACGTGGGATTCGATCCTGGGTCTCCAGGATCACGCCCTGGGCCAAAGGCAGGCGCTAAACCGCTACGCCACCCAGGGATCCCATCCAATTTTTAAAAAATTTTGTGCTACAACGATATCTTCAAAAAAAAAAACAATAGCTTTGAGGGCTCCTGGGTGGCTCAGTGGTTGAGTGTCTGCATTTGGCTCAGGTTGCGATCTCGGAGTCCTGGGATGGAGTCCCACATCAGGTTGCCCACAGGGAGCCTGCTTCTCCTCTGCCTATGTCTCTGCCTCTCTGTCTCTCATAAATAAATAAATTTTTTAAATCTTTAAAAAAATAATAGTTTTGTTGACATATAATTCATATACATAAAATTTACTCTTAATGTATACAATTCACTGGCTTTTAGTACATTCATAGTTGTTTAACCATTATCATTATTTAGTATCATAACCCCCAAAGAAATCCTCTATCCATTAGCATTCAGACCCCATTCCCTCCTCATCCAGTCCTAGCAATCACTAATTTACTTTCTGTCTCTATGGATTTGCCTGTTTTTGACATAAACATAATCTTACAACACTTAGTCATTTGTGACAGGCATCTTTCACTTAGGGTAATGTTTTCAAGATTCATCCATGTTATAGCATGCATTAGTAGGTTATTCTTTTTTATTGGTTAATGATATTCCATTATACACATATAATACATTTCATTTATCTATTCATTAATTGATGGACACTTGGGTTGTTTCTGGTTTTTGGCTATTATGAATAATGCTGCTATGAACGTTCATGTACAGGTTTTTATGTGGATATCTATTTATACTTAACCACATAGAAACTTAAACACATTACAAGACAGTCTTCCCATTGATCTTTTAGATCAAAAAGGAAAATCAAGACAGTAATTACAGAATATTTAGAAATACATGACTATAATATTAGTGTTATATTGAAACTCACAATGTAACATCAAAACTGTACTCAGAGGAAAATTCATAGACTTAAATGCAATACTGAAAAGGATAAAAATAAATGTATTAAGCATTCATCTCAAGAAACTCAAAATAAATAAGAGCAACTATTACAAACAGGAAAAACCAATAAGAGAGGAGAAGGAAGAGCCAGTCAAGTAATGATAACATTTCAGGCAAAGGCAGGTGGCTAGTAGCTTCAACCTGACCCTGCAGGAAAATTCTGTAGTCTTAAATTATTTCTCAAAGTAGTGACAACTTAAGGACCTAAGGTGAAGAGACTGGGCTTTCCTATTACCTTTATACATCCTCCTCCCCCAGCAGTCATTGTCTAAGGTCTACTCCCATCACGCTTCTAGCTCTAGGTAGCTTCGCTTCAGTAGCCTGATGGCTACTACCTCCAAAGAGTGTCAGGTGCAGGCATTAGAGGCCAAAGCACACTTGGAGTGTATGTGTGAGTGGGTGTTGGTGAACACAGAACCTGTAAAGAGATCCAAGAGGGTCTGGGCAGAGCAGTGACAGTGCCCACTTCATGATGTCTTCTAGCTCATCCATCTGGTCTTTGTAGAACTGTCATTTGTCTACATGATTGCATCTTACCATGTAGACCAAGAGAATCGACTAAATTACACAAACAGATAGAAGGATAGCATATGTAACTGAGAGTACAGTTTCCTGGGTTGGTCAGGACCTGAAAGTCTCCCACACATGACCATCCACTGTATAACCTATGCATCTGTAGGCACACCTACTTATTTGGCTTTACTGTGGTTACACAGGCACACCCTCCCCTAGTCATGGCTTAGGTCATTTACCACATGGTCTCTGCTACATGGTGACCTTGTCCCTTACCATGGTAAATTCCAGAAAGCCCTTTGGCTCTCATCTCAGCTTTTTTTCTATCCTACTGGGGCCATGGGAGAACTTTGAGGTTCTCTCCACACTCCTTAGACTCAGAAAAAATCAACCCTAACTCTTACTCTGCCTAACCATGCTCTTGTTTGACTTTAATGGGGCTGTCCCTGTGAGGCAGTGTTTTCCCCTACCTTAACATTGCTTTTGGAAAAAATCCCCCTGGTCTTCATTTCCTTCAACTCTCAAACATGCTACTTGCAGAAGAAATATCTCCTCCCTCTTTTGTTTTTCACTTCCCTAAATCCCTTTCTATAAGAAGCAGCAAGTGTTGGGTTCTTCATTTCCTGTATGTAATATCCTCTTTACATAGGGCATCCTCTTTACCCCATGGCCTTGGCTAAACGTGGATGGGATACTTACTTTCACAGTAAAAGGCACTCTGAGACTCTATGTGGAGTCAGCTTCTCTTTTGATAAGTTAAAATGGGAGATAAGGGAATTTAGATATTTCTATTGTTTTGATAAGGCCCAGCTTTTAAGTTTAACTGCATATTTGAAAATTCTGTTTTCCAAGTCAGAGGCCAAACTATTGCTTTTTCTTTGCATTCCTGTTTGACAGTCCCAAATCCCCCCAAGGCAGATGGATGCCTCAGGCTACCTAGAGAGAGAGCTGTCTCTAGCAGAAAGTGTAGAGAAAAACACGTTAATGTTATTATTAGAGCAGTACCGTTCTGACCCAATATTCTGACTCACAACTTGAAGGTTGGTATCAGGTTTTAGATTCCACCTAAAAATACTATCTGGTTAGAAGACAAAGTGCCTGAGGCCAATATCTGCTCCTATCAGCATGTCACTGACACATGTGCAATCTACCTTTTCAATATTCCACTCAGGGTGTGGTGCCCCAAATTGTCAAAAGATGCAAATGATCTCAAAAGTTATCATTCCTCACAGTAGACTCTTATTTTTTCATGATAGACTCTAATTTCAGAGAATAGTAGAACTTCCTCATTAGTGGGCTCTTTAGTCCCCAAACCATAGTCTTGTATTGATTTTTCCTTTTGCCTCAGACTCTGATAGGGCTTTGCATGGTACTGTAGCCTCACCAGTGTTTCATTAAATTTTGGCATTTTGTTCATTATAGATATTTTCTGCGTTAATTTTGACTTTTAAAAATTATACATTAAAACATTACATATCTTTTATTTTTAAAGATTTTATTTATTCATTCATGAGAGACACACAGAGAGAGGCAGAGACATAGACAGAGGGAGAAGCAGGCTCCCTGTGGGGAGCCCAATGCGGGACTTGATCTCAGGACCCCGGGATCACTGCCTGAGCCAAAAGCAGATCCTCAACTACTGAGCCACCCAGGCATTCCTAAAATATTACATATTTTGATTCTGAGTTTACTTCCTTAAACTTTGCTCTTAGGGCAAGAGCCTCACTTCACCCCAGTTCCAGCCCTCAAGTTCTCAAGCTCCAACTCCACAAAGCCTTCTCTCATGTCACTAAAACCATTCAATATTTTCTTTGATTTTTATATCTCACTTTTATTACTATTCTCATGACCTTAACACTAGAATCATCTTAACACTAGAATCATCTATGTCTTTTATCCACTCCTTCAGCTGTAAGCCACTTGAGGTTGGAATCCTGTGATTCACCTTTGCCTTCTTTTAACCTCTACAAAAGTATTTCGTATAATAAAGGTTTAAGGAGTGAAACACATTCTGTTTCACAAGGAAAGAAAATGTAAATTATGTTCTAGCAAAATTTATATCAAAATGGTTACAGCTTTTTTAAAAAGCAGGGGGGCTTGGATCACTTTTAGGCTATCTTGGAAAATTACTTGTATTGAACACCTTATTCTTGTAGAATGCAGTATAAGTGAATTATCACTGTATTTCACTAAATTTCTGTCCCCTTACTATGCTATGACTGATAGTATTCAAAATGGTGGTAGAGAAATACACTGAGGAGAAGAGGGATAAAAACCTGAAATTAAATGTTTGCCCTTGATAATCTACAAAAAAGATAATCCACATGCAGACATCCAGGAGTTGATGGCACAATTTATCTTTAAGCAATTTGATACAATGTTGCCACAGGACATGACACAGTAATTTATTTCTAAAACGTTAGATTCTGTTAGTATTTTCAGATCAAACTTTGTTTTCTTCTTGACATAATTGATTACTGCTTTCATTGGGATTTATTTTAAAGTAATTCTGAACTGAAAAACTGCAAGGAAAGTAGAAACTGCACATTTCTCTATTAGGGCAGCTGTGTCTAGAACAGCACAGCAGAATTCTTTTTTTTGCTATTTGATTTCTCTATCTCTTTATTGCTCTATTCATTGTAGAAAGAACTGTAGGTCACACATCAGTCTTTTGAATGAAGATTACTTAGACACACAGACTGAAAACATTCCATCAGCAGCAGCAGTGATTTCTTACATGAAACCCAGAAATTTGAGGATACTGTGAATGAATTATTCCTTTTTAGGATACTTTACTTCCACCACACAGCCAAGTCCTTTGTTGCCTTTCCCCACATACATCAGTTAGCTATTGCTGTATAACAAACAACTTCACATTTTAGTAGCTTTAAATATAATAAAATATCATTTCTTATGAATTTATGGGTTATAGGGAGGTTCTGTTGATCTGGAACAGAGCTTGGCTAGTCTTGAGTAGCCCACTCCTAAGTCTGTGGTCAGCTGGTGGGTCAGTGAGGGTTAGCTGGTCTAGGACTCCCCAAGATGGGAGCTTATCTTTGTCCCACAGGGTATATAATTCTGTAGAAGGCAATATTGGGCTTGTTATCATGGCAATGGTGTGGTTTCAAGACAAAGAGAACTAAAACATGCAATTTTCTTCATATTAGGCTCAATACTCTCATACTGTTACTTCAGCTGCATTCTGTTGGCCAAAGCAAGACATAAGACAGTCTCAACATTTCTAGGAGGAGCTTTAATGTCATGCTGCATGGGGTATGGATAAAGGGAAGGGAATAATTGAGGTGGGCCATTTTTAGAATCAATCTGCCATGCAATATGAGATGTTCTCCTAAAATTCTGTGTAACTTATTTTCCAAAATATTTGAGATACATTTCAGAATCAATAGAGTTGTGCAAAATTTTTTACATAATAGATAAAAACTCAAGATTAAGTGTGGCCTATAGAATTCTAAAATGGCCCCCAAGATTCTTGCTCTTTGGGGTACATGCACTCTATAATCCTTTCCCTTTGAGTATGAGCAGGATCTGTGGATATAATGGGACAGTTATTCCTTCAATTAAGTTATTTTATATGGCAAAAGTGGCTTCTTGGTTATATGGTATTTTCTAAGACTCTTTGCAGGCTGGAGACGCTCTCCACTGGCTTTGAAGTAGTAAGCTGCCATGAGGTGAGAGGGTCAGGATCATGTAGCAAGAAACTAGGAGGACCTTCATGGAGCTAAGAAGGCACCCGATTGACAGCCAGCAAGGCAGCAGCAACCTTAATCCTTAATCTGCACAAAACTAAATTCTGCTAACAACTATGTGATCTAGAGCTCCCAGAGGAATGCAGTCTAGCCATCACCTACCTTGCAGCTTCATGAGACCCTGAGCAGAAGAACCAGCTAAGCTCTACACAACTCTTGACCTACAGAAGCAGAGATAGTAAATGTGCATTGCTTTAAGCTACTAAATTTATGGTAATTTGGTATGAAGCAGTAGAAAACTAACATTTTAGGGGGGAAAATCCAAATCCAAAATCCAATTTTGAAATTCTTAGTTGACCAAAATCAAAAGAAAAGTATGAGCTTTTATAACTGTTTTCAAATTTACTCTTGTGCATAGCACATGATTTCTCTTGCAGACTTAAAAGACATGAGCATTGAAATGTTTAACAATTGTGTCTCAATACCAATCTGAAGGTAATGTTTCAGGCAGTTGCAGCTGATGTGCTGGGCTTAGGGCTTAGATGTGAGACAAAAGGATGGTTCCATGTATGCAGTGTTCCACACTTGTTGCTGGGTTAGAAAGTCAGATGAGGTTGGTTAAAAGCCCTGGTTTTCAAGCATAACTGCCATAAATGAGATTTTTCCAAGATAGAACCAGCAGTTCATCAGTGGAAAAGCACTGCATATCTCCAAGGCAGAGCAGGGTGAGGGAGGGGACCAGCTTTAATACCTCCTACCTCTGCTGCTAACTTTGACATCCATCAGGTGCAACTGATGAAGAGTCACCGATAGATGGTCAGTGACCTCATAAAAGAAAGAGCACCCTGGCTACGGTCTAGAGAATAGATTAAGGCTGGAGGATGAAGTGGGACAGGGGGAGCCAGTAGAGGAATCACCCGGCAACCTTGGTTTGAGATGGTGGTATTCTAAACTAGCATCACGGCCATGAGAATGCAAGTAGGTGGAGAGAAATTTAAGAGATGTCTGATTAGTGGAAACAGAACGGGAGTGATCAGAGATGCAAAAGGAAAATGACAAGAGAGGAATGACATAGACACAAGGAGGAAAGAATTTCAGAGGTGGCCAATCACATTAGATGCTGGTGGTAGGTGAATTACAATGACAGCTGAGATGTTTCCATCTCAGGGGTGATTTGTGACCTTTCATAATGAAGGCGAGGTGGGGGACAATGGGATCCAGAGTCCTGGTGAAAGTTTAGCTATGCATAGAAGAGAAACATTTTCCTGGAAATGGGTGAGAGAAAGAGGCTAGAAGAAAGGCTGCTTTTTTGTTCTGTTTTGTTTTGTTTGTTTGTTTTGTTAGCAGAGGAGAAGCATGGGAAAAGAAATTTAATGACATTCTTACAGGATTTTTCCCACTTCATCTGTCAAGCAGAAAGAGAGATTGTGAGGGTGAGTGAGGACATTCCTTCCTTGGGCTAGCCACCAGGAAGTGAGAAGCAGAGATGGCCAGTACGAGTAGGAGAATTTCTGGTCAATGGTAAAGATCAGCTGTGGCTGACAAACGTGGTGTTTTCTGTATCTCCTCACCCACTATTAGTTGAGGGCTGCTTCCAGGAATATTAACTCGGCACTTCTAACTTGCCCCATGTGCTCTGGTAGAGTCTCTCCATAGCCAGGAAAAAAATCTTTGGAGATGGGCGTGCAGGTATTTATTGTAGGCAGTCTTTGGGGGGGTGAGGGTTAATGCTGTGCAGGATGATTGGAGCACCAATAGGTGTGGAAAATATCCAAGTCTGGGATACAAAAAGGAAAGGTTACGTGAGAATTCTGGCAGAAAAGTGGCTAATGTGACGTACTATGGGATCTAACCTGGATATAGAAAGGTATAAAATTTGGAAGGGGTTGATAGTGTGGGAGGGAACAGGGGATCTCCCTGGACCTGGATCTCTTAAGGAGGTCAGATCAAGTATGAGTAGAGAAATAACCAAGTGAGAAGAACTAGTTATTGTGGTTTAAAAAAGTTATATATTAGAGTTGAACTTTTAACAGATGGCCCAGTTATAAGTGAGGACAAGACCACAGCATGATCACAGGAGTGGGTTGCTAAAATAGAGAAGGTGTAGATTATAGGAACTGAAGAAGTTCAGGAGCTGTGTGGCAGGAGTATTGAATGCTCCTCCCCATGGAGATTTATTGGACAATGTAAGATTTGGTCTGGAATGGTAGACTGTGTGATCAGGTGCCATATGTTGGTGATTGTGAAGGAAAGACTAGGGTGTGAGTAGTCTGTAAGCTTCATGAAGGCAAGAGATACCATTTCTCATCATCACCACTGTGTTCCAGTGCCTACCCCAGTGTCTGTGCTGCATGATAAATTACCTCAATTGGCTCAATTAATGGCTTAAAACAACAATAAACATATGTTAGCTCACAGTTTTTGTGGGTTAGATATGAATAGCTTAGCTGGCATTTGGCTGGCAAATTGGTGTTAGTTGCTGGCAGAAAGCTTCAATTTTTGCTATGTGGCCATATACTGAAGCACAGAACATAGGAGGAAAAATAAGTTTGCAGTTCTAAGACTAGGGGGTTCAGTTTGGAGCATTTCATTTTAGGGCACCCATGGGACAACTTTGGGATTACCGAGGATAGTTAGATATACGAGTCTGGCGGCCAGAGGAAAAGATGGGATGGAAACAAAAATTTAGTGTTTATCAATACATAGACAGTACTGAAACTATGGAATGAATGTGATGACTGAATGAGAAAGCTCAGGGGAGGTGATGGGATAGTGGGAGAATCCATAGCTTCAATTTGAGAAGATTGTCAGGGAGAAACTCTTCCTGCAAGAGAGTCATATTTCCATCATGACAAATTGTCCCAGAGAACATAGAGATATTGGCTAACAAGATAGTAGGGGAAACCAGATGAACTAGGGGAAGAAGAACAGAGTTATAGAAGCATATGAGGGCATGAGAGATTTCTGAGTGACAAAGATGATGGATGGAAATATTTACAGGGTATAGAACTTGGCTTAATAGTTTTTCTGCATTGTCCCTTATTAGAATGCCAAGGTTGGCTTCCTATAGGTGTTGGCCCCAAACCTAACCTGGGTTTTTAAGACACAGGGCCTATCAAGCTAAAAATAGAAGAAATGTAAGACCATGATTGGTTTTCAGTATAGTCGAGTGGCAAGTGATGACAAAGTCTGGCATTGTTAGTGTTCTAGCTGACAAGAGTGGGGTCTACCCCTTATCAGAGTCTTTACCTGATCCCAGATGCCCATACCTTGAAGCCATGGAATTTGCATAAGAAGCCACTGTAACACATGAACCTAGGATCAGAACTCTTCCTACCTCACCTTATTTCCATCATCTTCAGTACTGGTAACCTGACTCTTGTTACCAGCCTGCTGAAACTCACCTTCCTAGGCCTTGTTTTTCTTTGGAAATCTTGCCCAGATGGTTGGGGCCAAGACACTCCCTTGAAGACTCTCAACCTTTGAGGGAATTTCAACCATGATGGCTTGGAGGCCTGAACCATCTCCTGGTGAAAGTGTCAACTAGGTCCCTCAGAGCTAGACCTGAGGACAGCAGCTGTGCATGAGATAACAGTGTGGAGAGATCAAGAACAAGAGACAAAATCCGGAGGACAGAGACCAGAGACAGACCAGGCTCCATGCATTTGCTTCTACAGATATAGGATCACAGTAAGAACAGACCAGAAAGAAAAATTAGTAATAACCATAATCAATGTTTACTGGGTGTTCACCATGTACCAGATGTTGTACCAAGCTGCCCTACATATCTCATTTCATTTTCACAGGAAAGTTGTGAGGTAGTTCAGTTGTCATCCTCACTGTATAGCTAAGGAACTAAGGCTTTGAGAGCTTCAGTAATTGGCTCATGATTATGCAGCCAGCAAGTAGCAGAGTGAGTGACTTCTCACCCAGAGCCTACCTTTCCATCCATTATGCAACTTCCTAAGCTACAGCAGAGAACACTGTTTAGGGGTCTTCTTCACTAACTTTGATGTAGATGTTAGCTGAAGTTCCAGGTGTCTGTGAGAGGCTTCATGACATCTTTTCTATTTCCATTCCTTGGCTTATGGCTCCAAATAGAACTTCAGGGAAAACCCTGAAGTTCTGTGGGGCTGGTTCTAGGGGGGTACATAAGTTAAGAAGATATTGGGCTTAAAGGGACAGAAACCCAACTTTAACTCACATTTTATTATAAGGATACAGGGGATTTCAAGGATCCCAAAGACCGGCATGTGGGGCTGGAATTCAGAAACTACTGGAAACAGCCTTTGAAAATCTCTAGGATAATTTGCTTCGACGTGGATGGAACTGGAGGGTATTATGCTGAGTGAAATAAGTCAATCGGAGAGGGACAAACTTTAAATGGTCTCATTCATTTGGGGAATATAAATAATAGTGAAAGGGAATAGAGGGGAAGGGAGAATAAACGGGTAGGAAATATCAGAAAGGGAGACGAACATAAAGACTCCTAACTCTGGGAAACGAACTAGGGGTGGTGGAAGGGGAGGGGGGGGGTGGGGGTGACTGGGTGGCGGGCCCTGAGGGGGGCACTTGACGGGATGAGCACTGGGTGTTATTCTGTATGTTGGCAAATTGAACACCAATAAAAAAATAAATTTATTATTAAAAAAAAGAAAAAAATCTCTAGGATAGTCTCTGGGAATATCATCTCTATTTTTCAGACTCATTCTCTCTCTCTCCATCTCTCCCTATATCTCTCTTTCTCTCTTCTACCTCTCTAGACAGATTCTCCACACCCCCCCCCCAACTTCTTTAATTATGTGATGGGAACTGTGATCTTGAACCCTCATAGTTCTGGAACTTCACATCAATCTCAAACTACTGTCCTCAGACCAGCAGAGTTAGCGTCACCTCAGAATTCCCTAGACATGTAAAATCCCAGGTCCCACCCCAGACCTACAGAATCAGAATCTGGGGTAGGGTCCGTCAGTCTGGCTTATAAGATTCTAGTGCATGCCAAGTTTAAGAATCCTGGTTTCTATCTCACAGCTCCACCCATCTGGAGAAAGACCAACCAATTTGCAATCTCAAGGTCAAAAGTTTAGCAAGGGGTTATGAGCCCAGCTGGTCTGAGGCCTACCTCTGCACTGATCAGCAGTGGCCTGAACACTGGGTCATGGCATAGCTCTACCCATCCCACTACAAAACTCTGGGACAGAGGTAAAGTTGTGAACAGTTTCAGAAAACAGTTGGAAAAGAAGTGGCATGTGGGGGTAATGCTACATGGATGAAACAATAAGAAAAATGAGGGCCAGATCTCCACACTATTAACCTGGCTAGGTAAAACTTTGACAGGAGTGATCAAAGAAGTTAAGGAGATGCAGGTGCTGGCCCACTCAGGGGCAGCCTGCAGAATCAAGTTCTCTACTGTCCCAGGGATTGGCCTGGCTAGCACTGTGGTTTAAGAGCATCACACATCACATTGACTCATTTCTTGTTACTTTATGTCCCTTTTCCCAGAGCAACACCCATCCATTCTATTGCCTGCTTTAGGGCCTGGAAGTCACATTAGTTAGAACAGTGGTTCTCAAATTCAGGTTCCTGAGTCCTCATGGGTCTTAGACTCTTTCAGGCATTCTGCAGGTCAACCTATTTTCATAATCATGCTAAGATTTTATTTGGCTTTTTCACTGTGTTGACATTCCCACTGATGGTGCAAAGATGGGCAAAACTGCTGATGCCTCAGCATGAATCAAAGCCGTGATGCCAAAATATCAGCAGCGATAGTGTTCTTCACTGCCACACACTTACAGCATATAGATAAAAAGCCAGTTTCATTTAAGAATTTCCTTGATAAAGAAAGAGAAATTTTATTAAATGTATTAATAACATAAAATTAATTTTTATCGAATTTGGACCCGTGGGTCTGTGTTTTTAAAATTCTGGGTGACAAAATGAGAAGCATACAAAAGGCATGTCTGTGACATGATGATTGTCTCAAGAGAAAGGACTTGTGCAATTGTTTGAGCTGTGAGATGAATTAGCCACTTTTTCATGGAAAATCATTTTTATTTGAAAGAATGACTGGTAGACAAGCGATGGTGTTTGGCAGACATTTCCTCAAAAATGAAGTAAGTAAGGCTGTCACTTCAAGGAAAACAACTGACAGTATTTTTTGCCAATGATGACATTTGAGCTTTCAAGTGAAAATTATAATTTTGGAAGACTTATATCCACCACCATGAGCCTGACAGCTTCTCAATTCTTAAAAACTTTTTTTTGATGAGATCCACGGTAATGTTAACCAATGTGATTTTTTGATTTTCTGATCTGGTATAATGACATGTGTCAACATTCAGAAGATCTGCAAAACTCAGTGAGCCAATATATTCAAAATGACCAATTCGTGATGTTACAAAATTGCATACGGGTTAGAGAGCCATTCAAGTTACAGACTAAAGGATTTTAATGTGGTGGAGTATGAAAGTTCAGTGAAATAGTTTCAGATTACACATCACAACAAACTTAAGAAGCTACTGCTAGCCAAGTTTTCATATAGTATCCAAAAAGAATGCCCACATATCTGAAATGGCTATTAAAAAACTCCTCTCTTTCCCATACCTGTGTGGGGCTGGATTTTCTTCATATACTTCAACCAAAGCAATGAAATAAAAACAGTGAATGAGGAGCAGATATGAGAACCCAGATGTCTTCTATTAAACCAGACACTAAAGAGATTTTCACAAATGCAAAACAATGCCTATTCTTTTCACTATTTTGTTTTTGTTCTGGGAAATACAGCTAGTTTTCATAAAAATGTTATTTATGTTAGCATGTAATGGGTTTGTTATTCTTATTTTTTAATGACTAAGAAATAAAAAAATTTCAGTTTAATTTCTAACACTGTAAATATTTTATTCAGGTCATTGATAAAATTTTCAAGATTGTAAAGGGATCTAAGGATTAAAAAAATTGAAAACTACTGAGTTGGAGTACAGCTCAACTATTTATTTTATTTTATTTTTTTAGAGCGAGAGAGAGGACATGGGTGGGGGTGGGGGTGGACAGAGGGAGAAGGAGAGAATCCTAAGCAGGCTCCACGTCCAGCACAGAGCCTGACATGGGGCTTGATCTCACGACTCTGAGCTCATGACCTCAGCTGAAATCAAGAGTCAGATGCTCAACTGACTGAGCCACCTAGGTGCCCCACAGCTCAACTATAATAACTAAGAGATATATACAGAAAAAGGCATGGCAAAGTGGCTCACACAATATAGAAATTTCTTTCTTTTTGAGAGGTCCATAGGGAGAGAGTCTAGGGCAGACAGGTGGTTCTGTTCCATGGTCATCCAGGGTCTCAGATTTCTTCTATCTTGTTGCTCCAGCATCCTCTATTTTGGGGATGGTGGATGGAATTCAGGATGTCTGTGAATGTGAGTAGGAAAATCTTTAATGGAATTGTGGCATATCTCTCAGTTACACACAGAAACCATAGTAGTATTAGCAGGATAGTGACTTTGTTACCTATAGAAGTCAAGGTATTTTCATATCACATTATAGTTACTGCAGGTATCTCAAATTGCCATTTATACTCATCACTTTATTAAAAAATTTTAAAAGATTTTATTTATTTATTCAGGAGAGACACAGAAAGAGAGAGAGAGAAAGAGAGGCAGAGACACAGGCAGAGGGAGAAGGAGGTTCCATGCAGGGAGCCCAATGTGGGACTTGATCCCAGAGCTCCGGGATCACACCCTGGGCTGAAAGCAGGCTCTAAACCACTGAGCCACCCAGGCATCCCTACTCATTATTGTAAAACAATGTTTTAGATCCCCTTGTTAAATCTTTGTATGTAATATATCAACAAAGAAGACATAGTGTATCATGCATTAAAAAATATTTTACAACTGTATTTCATTATGATTGATTTCCCTTGTAATCTTTTGTACCTTTATGTATTTAAAGCATCATTCTGTTAAGGTTTTAGGGAGTTCATCAGCATGCCAGACTGGTCCATGATACAAAATGAGTAAGAAGTCCTGTTCTAGGTCACAGAAGAAGAAAATAGGACAAGACATGTCCTCTGATGGTGTGCACTCAG
This sequence comes from Canis lupus dingo, assembly GCF_003254725.2. Taxonomy (NCBI): domain Eukaryota; kingdom Metazoa; phylum Chordata; class Mammalia; order Carnivora; family Canidae; genus Canis; species Canis lupus. The sequence continues at coordinate 25,153,670 of NC_064265.1, read as the reverse complement.
CACTCTCTGCTCACATGGCATTGTTGAAAACTTAGTCACAGGGCCATAGCAAGCTGGGAAATATAATTTCAAACTGTAAGTCTTGCTAAAACTTGAGGATGAGTGGGGATTAAATTACTGCAGGAATAAGAGAATATTGAAAAATGGGGTGCATGACAACTTGTAATCTCTTCTTGGGGTTCTCTAGGGCTTTATTTTTTTCTCTGTTGACCATTTTTGGTTTTCCTCTCTACCCCTCAACCAGTCCCTTAGAGGCTACTCTTCCTTCTCAGAATGGGTAGATTTGATCATCCACTCCAACCATCCTCTTCATAGAAGAGTCACATAGAAGAGTGACTCTAAAGTCAGTGTCACAAATGTGAAAATTAACAAGAAACCTATTATATCAACATAAAAAAGGCAGGGGATGATCTCAAAGCATCTTCCCCCAAATAAATATTTATTAATTGTACAGTGAAGAAATAGTAACTTTCCAGTGGAGACATCTGGGAGACAGCACCTTAATCAAGCGATTAAGGTTAATATCACTAATAATAAGACATATTGACAGCATGTATCTTCTGGCATAATACAAACGGGAAGGGCACATATCCTTGTGGTATCTTTTCCCCAAATCCATAACTTTAACAAAACACCCAGCAAATCTAAATTGAGAGATATTTTACAGTATAACTGACAGTACTCTTTATAAGTGTCAAGAAAGACTAGAGAAAGTGTCACAGATTGGAGGACACTAAAGAAAGAGAGAAACTAAATGCAATGATGGATCCTGGATTGGATCTGGCACAGGAAGCATGACATTGATGGGAAAGCTGCCAAAATTCAAATAAAGGCTATAGCTTAATTAATACTCCTGTAACAATATTAATTTCCCCATTTTATTAATGGTACTATGGTTACATAAGATGCTAACATTAGGGGAAACTGGATAAAGCATTTATGGGAACCCCCTGTACTATTTCTACCACTTTTAAAAAAAATCTGTATAAAGTTATTACAAAATAAGAAGTTAAAAAAAAGAAAAAAAGACTAGCAGGTACAGAGACAGGGCTGCCCTGGATAGTGGCACCTTGTCAGGGGTTTTATTACCCAGGAAGGTTCGAGGTCTATAAAGCTGAAAAAGCCAGCCCATCCAGGCAGTCTACAGTCTCCAGGCCAAAGATCCACCAAAGCTGGTGATGCAGGCAAAGTGTAACAGAGCATTTTGGCTAGCAGGATAGGCTTTGGCATCAGGGGGACATGGTTTCGACTTGGTCTCCACTCTTCATAGCTGTATACGTTTCACAAGGCACTTACCTCTCTGAACCTCAATTTTCTTATCTTTAAAATAAGAGAATATGATACTTCATTTACAGGGTTATTGGGGTGGGGTATATTCAAAGATGTAATGTCTCTGAAGCGTAACCAATGTGCAATAAATAACTATTATTTTTACACTATAAAGAGAAATCTGGGATGAGTCTGATTACCACTTAAACTTAAGCACAGCATCCACATAAGTATTTATAAAGTGCTTCAAATATACCACATACGCTCTAAGTCAAGTTGCCATTAGTGATGTTAAGGTCATTGTAGTGCTATGGGCTTTAACTAAACTTACAGCCCTGTTGGGGAATCTAATTTAATTGAGACGCACTCTAATTTGGATTACATTTTTTTCTAATTGAATTCCTCATGCCTTATATTTTCACATAGTTGTTAGTGTATAAATTATTAATTTAGTCACTTTGTTTGATTATATTTTTTCTGGCATTGCTCATCAGCGCTAACATGTTTAAATATTGGTCTCAGTGGTTGCTTAAAGCAAAGTTGTGTAGGAGGGAAACACCCCCAACGACCCAAATCTAATAAAAATACTGCTTTGTTTAAATTGTTTCATGATACAAATGTGGACGTTGTGTCTGACCACTTCTGTCTAATAGTTTTAGTACCATCATTACTCAGTCTCTTCAGGGAGATTAAACTGAGGGAGGGGGTCTGTGATTCTCTCGGAGGTTATCAATTTTCCTGTGCTTCCATACCTCTTGTAATGCCCATCTGGACCTGGGCTACTCGTAGTGTGGTCTGTGGACTTGTGCCAGTCTGCAAACCCCTACTGGTCTGTGGCAGAAACTGGAAGTAAATGTTCAGAAACTCTGATAGCAATTTGACAGAATTGTTTTATGTTCAGTAAATTTTGAAAAAGGGCCTTGCATTTCGTAATTCTTTTTGCTTTTGCATTTAATTTTTCTAGTAATTTACCATTACTGTATTAGACAAAAGTGTCAGTCTGCAACAAATTGGAAAAAGAAAACCCAAAGCCTGGTCCTCTCCCACAGATAGGGAAGCACTGATCTAAATCATAAGGCATATCTGGCAAAAGACTATCCCAGGTAATGTGTAATTGAAAGTAATCAATAAAGAGGAAAGCATTCTCATCTGGCTCTACGCATTTCATAAATACAACTTGAGCTAACATTACTGCCTGGAAGCACCTATGTATAAATTAGGAGCATTTGTCTGTGTGAAATTTCCTGTTGCTTATGAACCTGCCTAAGGGTTGGGGTGAGGGTGACTTCTGGCTAGGAACTTTGTCATAATGTGTTGGCTAAACTGGCATTGTCATAACTACCACAATTGTCTCCTGACTGTCTTCCTGTTTTCCATTCTGGCCCATAATTTATCCTCCATACTGTTGCCAAAATAACAATCTTAGTAAAATGCAAAACTTTATCATAGTACCCTGATGGTAGAAACCTTCAGGGATTTTTCCATTATCCACAGGATGGAGTTCAAATTCTTTAGCCTCTGGTACCAGATCCTTCATGATCTGGTCCTGGTTTATTTCTCTAGCCTATGCATCTATCTTCTTGTCTACTTCCTTGCCCCTCCTGTCTTTGAAAAGCCATTCCAAGTATTATTTTACCTATAAAACCTTTTCTCAATTTTCCTCTCCTGACCCCTCACCCAGGTAGAATTGACTCCTCCCTCTTTCATGACTCCTGCTAGTTTCTGGGATTGCGTCAAGTGTCTCCAGTGAGTTTGGAAATTAAATGAAGCCAAAGCCAAAGATTTGCTATCCAGGTCTCAGATTGAAAGTTAGATATTGAGGGATGCTTTTTAAGGCTACTTGTAGGGGTGGCACAATGGATATTGAACTCTGATGAAGTTCTTAGAAGACTGTGGAGAAGTGAGTGGGACAGTTCTCCAACCATGGACTCTTCTCAGGGAGAGTGAGTAGAGAGGACGTATGCCCCTGCTGCAGCAGGGTGCTGCTTAAGGAGGGCAGAGTTATTCAATTGGGTAATTAGATTATGATTTAGTTCACTAAGCTAGGCGTTTGGCCATTTACTGAAATGACATTCTAACTGGCCCAAAAAACACCCAGTGGGCGAAGGCTGGTATTTACTTTTATAACACATTTTGATTAATGTATTCTCTTTTTAGACAACTAGGTTAAGAAGTTGTGCAGGAAGCTTCATATGATTAATTTAAATGCAATGTCATGGTTGCAAAGAGATAAAAGACCTATGTAGACTCTACTTATTCCATAGCAGTAGATTTAGCATTTCGTTAAATGCAGTCTGGTATATGGAAAGAAAAGCCCCCACTATAGGCAAGTTTTGGATTTAACAAGTCATTACTTGCTCAAAATACAGTCATTGGATGTATTTATTACAATAGCTTGATTTATCATTGATGATAGAATATATTAAGCTTAAAATATGTTCAAGGCGAATTAGCTTTATATTGCCATTCAAATGGCAGAGTTTTTCACTTGGATCTTATGTAGTTGGACATAAATGACCATTTGTTTCAATCCCTTGATTTCTTTTTTTAAATGAAGACTGAGTGCATAGAAGTAAAGTGGACTGTCTAAAGTTACACAGCTATCTATTAGCTGAGCTAAACCCATAACCCAGGTGATAAACATATTTCCTGAATAAACATCGGGATATATGGTTTGATAAAGTCAATTTTCTGATTTGTAAATTTATTTAAGACTATTATTTAAGGTTATAAGAAAAATCTTTCAAGGTATAATATTTTGTAGCAAATTCTTAAAGAACCTTCACTGATGAAAAGAAAGTGAGATGGAGTCTGTCCTGGAATATCTAGTTTATCTGGTTCTCATGGACTCAACAACTTAGAAGGAAGATATCCATTCAATGATCTCTGTCTGGACTCTGGTCTCTTCAGTCTTTGGTGTGATTTCCTGATTCTGCATAACTGCCTTTTACCAGCAGTTCTTTTCTGCCAGCACCCTAGTCTGACACGGAGCAAGCTACGCTGCCAAATGGCCACTCTGTGTTTGAGTGTCTTTCTTTGCATAGAGAATAGAGAGTTTGGAAAAAGAGAACACAAAGAATGGAGAGGCATGAACCTGTAGTGGGCAGGGCAAGCTGCCGACAAATGTTTATGTGTTCCCTTTCCACCTTATAGAGTCGTTCCTGGAAGGCAATCACATAGCCCTGAGCTACCTTTCCTAGTTCTGACTCCCTAACCTCCCCCCAACCACCCTCTCTTGCTTTACATCTAGATGTGGTTACCTGACTAGTCTTCATCAATGGAATAGGAGTGAGAACGATACACTATATTTGTATCAAGCCAATGCTTTATGCTTTCTTTCCTTTCTTTGAGCTGGATGCCCTAGGGGATGGCGAAGCCAAAGATGGAGGGAGTCCAAGTCCCTAAAGCCTTATATAAAGATCCGCCTGCTAACTAGGAAAAACTCCCTCAGACTCTTAGGTGAGGAAAAAAATAAACTTCAAAGGTGTTTGAGTCTTTATACATTTTGGGTTCGTTAGAGCAGCCAATACTTCCCTAGATAAAACAGCCTCTATGGTTCTAAAGGGTTTTGCTTTCACTTTGAAGGTACACATTCACTTAAAAATTAGTCATATGTATCTTTACAAGATATTTAATTGCGCACTTTACGTGTTCAGAGAGGTCTCAATTTTCCCTGAGAGATTAATAAAGCAAAATGAATTAAGACACTTGATGAACATCTAATAAACAAATTACTTGTCTAAATTTTGCTGATATCATGCAGTTTACTTCCAAATAAGTTCACTTTTAATTTTAATATTCTTGTACAGGGGTGAAGAATGTTGTTCTTTGGATATAGACTGTAATTTTTATATGTTACACTCATTCTACCATTGTATTTATTTATACTTCATTTCTCTCCAAGAGTTTGCAATGACTTATATAAAATGGCTTAGCAAAAAGGCTCAGAAAATAACAAAGAAGGATATAGAAAAAAGGACAAAGTAAATACACTAACTATAACTATTCATTTGGCTTCTGTGATTGAGTTTCAACCCTATGTCTAAGCTTCTGGGGAGGGTGGGTAAGAGGGAGGCATGATCAATTACAAATCAGCCATCAGAAAAGGAGGAAGTGAACTCATTTCTCAGGGGAGGCAGAACTTTGTGCACTACCAAAGTCTCAAAAACAAAACAACAACAAAAAAATTGCCCTCAACATTTTCATCTCAGGAGGACCTACCGGGAGTGAAATCATAACAGACTTTTTAAAACTCTCCTACTTAGTTTTGTGAAATGAATTCTTGATGATATTTAAAAGGAAAGAAGCTGTTAGGTCAAATAATTACTGAAAACCTTTTGTTTATTTTTATTTTCCACCTAACTTAACCCTTGGGGACTTAGGTATAGCTTGCAGATGACAATCTTTGATATATTCAATCATAGAAAATACATTTCTTTGGTTTGGGATGGGTAAACTCTGGGCCAGATTTCTGTTTTGATTCTAAAAGCATTTTGAACAAATTATGTCATTAGTCAAGGTGAATTGATATTTGAAGGTGATTGTTTTATCTTCCTTGGGAGATAACTCAGTTTTCTCAGTGTATGAGCTTGGAGTTCTCATAGATTGGATGCTCTTAGGTTGGGATTTCTAAGGAAGTCCCTCTATATTGTAGCATAAGCAACCCCACTTGGACATTTTCAGATATAGGTCTTTCTCAACTTGCAATTCATGTGCTCAAAGAATATTGCAGCTGGAGATGATCTCATTAACTATCACTTTTTGATGAGAAGACTGAGACTCAGACCGGGTATATGATCAGCCAGTGGTCCCGCAGGTAGTGAAAAGAGAGCTGAAATAAGAGGCCCTCATCTCCTGATGCTTAGCTTGTTTCTACTGTGTAACAGATGCTCCTTTTAAGTACTAGTTCCATGCTATTCAATTTAATGCAATAAGCTTTTACTAAATGCCAGTGATAGAAAGTACCACCCCGAAATATTTCTAAGCTCCTTAGAATTTTTACTTATTTCCATATTATCTTAAACTCTAGCTGTTTCCATGAAATATAGGTAGGTAGTGCAAAAGAGATCAAAGTGAAAATATTGAAATAAAATGAAAAATTGAAGTATTAATCTCTAATAAGATGATGTTATGTTCCAGATGGGTGTTATAGTATATTGTCCTTCCAACTCTCTGAAGATTTCAAAGCACTTAACAGTACCTTACAACTCATTAAGCCATGTGCTGAATCAAGCATTGGATGTTATAACTTTATTCTTATTATTTATTTAATACCATCAAGGGTGTTGTTTCTCAGTGGGAATTGATAGCTCTAAAAGGATGAAAACTTTCTTTCAATGTTCTGAAAGGACAAGCACCATTCTGCAAATACATCTCTTCCAAAGATAATCAATGATAATGTAGGAAAATGTTAGCAAGTCATTCATAAACAAATCTTCCCAAATGAGTAAACAAATAATTTCAAAAAGTCTTTGTAAGTTTATATCGGTTTCATCTGGTATGTGCTGCCTTATAGGAATAAAGGAGTTTATGGAATTGTATTAATTAAAGAAGGTGAAATCACTTATTCTTTCTTGGCAATCATAATTTAGAATTTTTCCTCTTAAAATTTACAAAGTACTGCAAATTCTGTCTTGCTTTTTGAAATTAGGAATACTCTAAAAAAAGTGAATGGTGTCTTTATGTTGTTCATTGCCTTTTGAAGTGTCTTTTATTATTATGCAATTTATGTAGTTGTTTTTGACTTTTTAAAATATTAAACTTAATAAGACTCTCCTTTTGTATCAAAAAATGGTTACCTGTTTTCTTGGACTTTGTTTTTCTTGATAGAAAGTTTGCCAGAATTTGGATAATCTAATTAAAAACATTAATCCATTAGAATGGAAGAGTAATAAACGGATCATCAATTTGGCTCTGGCTCCCTTTCAATATGAATGATTGACTGTAAATTGTAGACCTTTGCATGCAGTCTAAAATTTTTCATATTCAAAATGAAACCTTCAACCATCTCTAAAACGACAGAGGCAAAACGTAGATGCAGTTTTGAGAAATGATAGCCTACACTGAAAAAAGCTACTGTGAGCTTTTTAGGTGTGTAAGACAGATTCAACATTCATGTAGGTTTTTTGATCACTTGCTTTAAAAGTGAACAAATCATCGTTTTGGATATGCTGCCTAAAGTTCTAGCTTCAAAGCAGAACTCTAGTAGGTTCATTGCAGCAGATTTAGATCTCTGGGCAAGGGATTTCAGACTCATTTCTTTATTATGCAAATTACAGAGGCTGTGTTGAGGTGACGGGTTAATGACTATTAACTGATAATAACAGGTTCCAGCCTCTTCTATCATTTATTCAGTTAGTGAGGGAGAAAGGAGAAAGATGGAGGGGTCAGTGAAGAAATAACTTTGGATTTATAATTTGGGCTTATTTCACAGGTAGTATTTTAAAAACAGGAATAAATACAGGAAAGTATAAAGTTATCCAAAATTGTATCATCTGAAGATAACACTATTAACATTTTACTCTATATAGCATTTTGACACTATTAACATATGTTCTGTGCAATACAGTTTAACATGCTTTCTTCCAAAATTGTACCATGCTATATGCCATTTTAAATGCTATTCATTTAACCTCATGAATTGCCTCCATGTCAGTTATTAATGGAATCGTATTCCATCCTTCACCAGTGTATCATCATTTATGTAACAAAACCTTCAGTTTTTGGACATTTGAGTTGTTTTAATTTTTTTTTTTTGTAAAATAAAAAATGCTGTGATAAGCATCTCTCTCTATATATCTTTGTCCAATTAGTTCTTAAGATAAATTGCTAGAAGTAAAGTTGTTGTGTGAAAAGGAATACAGCTCTTTAAGGTTTTTGGCATATTTTGAAAACTTCCGTTCGAATACCACTGTATACACCCTGTGGATGTATGAAATTCCCTTTCCCTCCAAATCTTGAAAATGCAGTACTTTTCTCAATCTTTATCAACTTGGAAGAACATACAGATCTCATTTTTAATTGCTATTCTTTGATTACCAAAGATCAAATAAATTGAATATTTCCTTAATGTGTTTATTGACATTTTCTATTTCTTCTTTTTAATTGCCTATTTATGTCAATTTTATATTGTATTAATGTATATATCTTTTTCTTAGTGATTTTAAAGCACCCTTTGATATTGAGGACAGGAACTCTTCATCTGTCGTATACACTGCAAATATTTTTTCTAAGTTTTCTATTTGACTTTTAAGTTTTTTGATGGTGATTTCTTGAATGCAAACACCTTTTATTTTTAATGTAGTTATGTCTTTCCCTTTTTTGGGGGTAGGGGGGCTTCTACTTTGGATATCATGCTTGGAAAGATTTTACCCATCCTAACATTTAAAAAGATTTGCCTATGATTTATTTAATGGTTTTAATTTTTATATTTAACCTTTAAACTATTCTGAAATATTTTACACATAGAAACTGGCATAAAGAATAATATAAGAGAGGCAGTGTACATAGCACTTGAGAACACAAATTTCTGAGTCTGATTTCATGAATGTGGTGGTTTAAAAATAAGTCCACAAATTCTTTGACACTTCTCATCATAAGGTGGAGCCTAATTCCCCTTCCGTTGAGTATGGGCTGAATTTAGTCATCTGCTTCTAGTGAGTAGATATTGTAGGAATGACGGAATGTGTCTTCTGATACTAGATCATGAAATACATTGAATCTTTTGTGTCTTTCTCCATCTCTTGGATTTCTCCCTTCATGGGAAGCTAACTGCCATGCCATAAGTATACTCAATCAGCTCCATGTGATGGAGAGCTGAGGGCTTTTCCTAGCAGCCAGTGAGGAAGCCAATGGAGGCTTTGAGCCAACAGCTACGCAAGTCAGGTTGGAAGCAGATTCTCCAGCCCCTTCAAGCCTTCACATGACCACAGCCCAAGGTGTGAAACACTGTGACAGACCCTGAGGTAGAACCAGACAATTAAGCTGCTTCTGGATTCCTGACTTAGAATCTGTGAGGTAAGAAATGTTTGTTGGTTGAGACTGCTAAGTTTGGGGGTAATTCGCTCTGTAGCAATAGATGAGTAATATAATGCACATGAATTTTCAAGTCATGAGATCTTGTGTCTTATTTTAAAATGGGGAAAATAATAGGACTCTCTTTTAAGTTAGTTCCGAAGTTTAAGTAAATTAATGTATGTGTAGTGCTTATAGCAATGCCTGATGTGTGGTGAGCTGAAAGTTTTAGATTTTCTTTACATAGGTAGAGGGAGAAGCAGGGTCCCCCTGGGAGCCCGATGTGGGACTGGATGCCGGGACCCCAGGATCATGACCTGAGCCAAAGGCAGACGCTAAACCACTAAAGCACCCAGATGTCCCTGAATGTTTTGGTATTGTAGAAGAAATATCCATGTACCCTAACCCAGCTTAAGAAAAAAAATCACAGGGATGTGTCTCTCATGAATAAATAAATACAATCTTTAAAAAAAGAAATAAAATCACTACTAATGGAATTGAAGATCAATTTATGTCCCATCTTGAATGTATATATTTAACTCTTTAAACTCCTGGGACTTACTTTGGTTATGGAGTGAAGTAAAGATCCAATATAGATATTTTTCCCAAACAGTTAACCAATTTTTTTCAGCACAATTTGACTAATCATCTATCCTTTTCCCATTGATTTGGAAATCACTATTTTAATGTACTAAATGCTTATATATACTTTCATTTGTTTAGGGGTTTCTACTCTGCTTCATTGAGTAATGTCTGTTCTGCCATCAGTTACATACTGTTTTAATTATTATAGCTTTATAATATGTTTCAATCATAGCAGTACAAATTACCCTTAAATATTAGGGTAGGCAACCTCTAGGATGGCCTCCTATGATTCCTGCCTTATGGTATTCATGCCCTTGGATAGTCTCCTTCCCTTAAAGGTGGACTAGATGTAATGACTTTCTAGTGAATAAAATGTGATAAAGGTAATTGCATGTCACTTTTGATATTAAGTTACAGAAATAGTATGGCTTCCATCTTGGATACTCTTTCTTGTTTTCTCACTTATTTTGAAGCCAGCTGTCTTGCCCTAATCTGCTCTATGGAGAGGGCCATGTCACCAGGAACTGAGGGTAGTCTCCTGACAAAAGCTAGTGAAGAATTTAGGCCCTTAGTGTAGCAGCTCAAAAGGAAGTGAATTCTGCCAACTAACATATGCGAGCTTGTAAGTGGATCCTACCCCAGTTGAGCCTTTCATGAGATCACAGCTCCAGCTAATACCTTGACTGCAGCCTTGTGAGAGAACTTGAATCAGAGGTATCTAGTTAAATCAAGCTTGGATATCTGATTCACATAAGCTGAAAAAAAATAAAAAGTTTGTTGTTTTAAGATGCTGAATTTGGGGGTATTTTAAAAAAGATTTTATTTATTTATTCCCTAGAGACACAGAGAGAAGCAGAGACATAGACAGAGGGAGAAGCAGGTTCCCACAGGGAACCTGATGTCGGACTCGATCCCCAGACCCAGACCACACTCTGAACCAAAGACAGACGCTCAACTGCTGAGCCACCCAGGCGTCCCTAGGGGTAATTTTTTGATGCAGCAATTAATAACACAATTATTCTTTTCCATTTTGGGAGGTATTCTTCCCCATTTGTCCTTTCACGAGAACATAGTTTTGTCTTATTCCAAAAATTTTTAGAGAGTTTTAATTGACATCACATCATATTTCTAAATCGTTTTGGGGCCAATTGATAATTCATATGAGCTTTTCTGATACAAGAACATTATATACCATTTAAATTACACAAGACTTTTATGTGCCTCAAAAATTTAGTTTTCTTTATACATATTTCTTATGAGGTTTATTGACTATTATATACTTTTTATTGTATTGCAAATGGGAATAATTTCTACTTGGTTATTGTTTACTTATTATTTGTATACAAGAATTAAATTGATTTTTGTGCATTTATCCAGTAATGTAGTATTTAATTGGATTCTATTATTAGTTTTCATTGTTTCTCCATTTTGTCTTTTGAGGTTTCTATATACATACACACTGAACTGCTATTCTTTTAAAAGTGAATTTAATGATATTGACCAGAGAAGCAAAAATGTGTGTATGTGTATGTGCATCATGTTCATGATGATAGGATGCCAAGAATTTGAAAAGAAATAGTAAGTAAGTAGCTATGTTTTATTCATTTCATTCTATTAGGACATGGAAATTGCTGTGTGGATGGTAAGTGAATGAATGATATACCCTCCTCCTAGTTTGGTTTCCTCAGTCCTGCCTTAATGCCCCTCTCTGAGCCAGCTCATCACAAGGTCCTACTGTGTCCCAAGCTGAGCCCATGTTGGATATGACATCTGTTAAGTCCTCAGAATACTACTAACATGACCTAAATAAGTAAGTACATTCCTTACCCTCAAAGACCTAATGATCTCTCAGGCAGACAATGTAAGTGCAAACACAATCTTCAGAGAAGAGTTTAGTGTTAGAATGTGGTACTTCCCTGGCCCCACCATGGTTGGTATGAACAGCAAATGTACTTCCTATCTGAGCAATGCTGATGTAGAAGACTCTGGGCTTACACTGAATTGGGAAGGGTATGTAACAAAGTGGTGTTTGAGGAGGTATTAAGATCCTACATGAATGTGTATTGGATGCCTAGTCTAAAGGGCAAAAAGAGGCACAAAAGCAGGCAACAAATTTGAAAACTAGATTGACAGAAAGTCTCAGTGGCTGCTCAGTGGTTGAACATCTGCCTTTGGCTCAGGTCTTGATCCCAGGGTCCTGGGATCAAGTCCTGTATCGGGCTCCCTGTGGAGAGTCAGCTTCTCTCTCTGCCTCTCTTTCTGTATATCTCTCATGAATAAATAAATAAAATATTAAAAAAAAGAACATATTGGGACAAATGTCTTAAAACCAAAGTAGTGGTAACATCAGGGTTCAGCATTTACCTAGCACCTGGTATGTGACTGGGGGTGGCTGCAGAGCACTTGAAGGAACCTCATGGGGTCAGGATGAACTGACTGGAAGAAGAATGTGTTACTCAGAAGAGAGAAATAAAAGTCATGGGTTCTGTAGGCCAAGGAAAGGGATGAGACTTTTCTCAAGATGCAAAGGAAACCAATGGAAGATTTTCAATTTAATGGTGACATGACCTGATTTACACATTTAACAAAAATGTTCTGCTCCCAGTATGGAACCTGAGTGGGGTTGAGGGACAAGCATGGGGTTTGAGGGAGTTAGTAGGAGAACATTGCAGTGAGCTGGAGAGAGGTGGTTGTGGGCTGGAGTGGGAGGATGGTAGTGGAGATGGAGTGGTAACCATTAGCCTATTTGGAGGTAAACAGACAAGAAACAGTCTCCAGTCAAGACTTCTATTATCCTGACTAAACTAGACTTCTTTGTCATTCCAGCAAGAATTAAAGAACTCAAACTGGAGGTGAGAACACTCCACCAATCTGGGTGAAGTGTCATCTAAGTGGAATTTTGTAGGTGCATTAAATGTAGTTCAAACTTTAGGAAGGGGAGTTTTTGGCTCTGCGGATAAAGTTTTCAGTGCTAACAAGTTTTGCTTTTTCAGCCTTTAAAGTATGTTTTCCTTAATGTAATATAAAACAAATTTATTGTAACAAAAATACTTATTTTTGACAGTCCCAAGATAACCCCATGAAAAAACTTAAGGTGGACTTTATATAATTCATTTTATCTGCTTAACAAACATTATAGGAGAGTGTCTTTTAAATAAATGCATAACCATGCTTAGAAATTTAGAAGTTTTATGACCTGTTTTAAAAATATTTTTCATCTTAATTTTTTCCTTTTAATTCTAATATATTCTGTAAAAAACTATTACTGCTTTCCTGCCTGTAGTTTAGCCTATTATAAATCTGGTTAAATTAATGCGAAGATAATGGCTATATTTTAGAGTAACCTCTTGAAATGTAATAGCTTTATTGGAACAAAACTATTTTTTGCCAAAATTATGTGGAACTAATGAAAAATTAATTGCTTTATAAAACGCTGGCTTTTATCTAAAACTAATAATTCCTGTACATCTCTTAATCCTCTCGCAAACAGTTGGCAGGAAATAAAAATCTAAGTTTACCAGTTCAAATTCCCTAAGATCCTCAGAGTCATTTTTATTTTTGCATGATCCAACCTTTTAACTTTTTCACAACTTTAATCTTAAAAAAACAGATTTCTAATTAAATTCAGGCCTATCATTCCCCTAAAGGGGAGTTAGAAACACCAAGTCTAACTCAGACTTGGGACCTGTGAGCTAGTACTTTGCTTTTCCTTACAGTTCACATTGGCATTTTCATATGTCTCTCTCTAATAAAATGTAATGACTTTTATCTTTTAAGTTGATGCCTGGGACTATGCCTTTTCTATGCTGTTTGCTGTGTTTCAGCCCATAAATAAATCATGCAACAAAATAAATTACTTAATCTTGTGGGTTTTTTTTTAAGATTTTATTTATTTATTCATGAGACACACACAGAGAGAGAGAGAGAGAGAGAGAGAGAGAGAGGCAGAGACACAGGCAGAGGGGGAAGCAGGCTCCATGCAGGGAGCCGGACGTGGGATTCGATCACAGGTGTCCAGGATCAGGCCCTGGGCTGAAGGCAGCACTAAACCGCTGAACCACCCAGGCTGCCCCAATCTTGTGTTTTATTTGGAAAAATATTAAAGGATAGATACAGGAGAAAAAAATCACTTTATGCCTCTGAATTGCTCACACTTTTATGATTTTGCTTCACTTTCGAGCACTATCAAGGTGTCCTATCAATTATGACTGTACACAGAAGTCACATTTGGGGATTTTAAAAAAAGTCTTTGCTACTTTTTGATTAGGATACATTCAAATAAAACCCTCCAAACTGTCCTTTGTCATCAGCACTTGCCATGATTCTACTGCTTTAATAATACATTCTAGTGTATAACTGTTTAGCAGGAAGATTATTAATCCCCTGCAAATGTAAAAAATGAGGCAACATGTGATTATTTTATCCCTCTTTTTATGCTTAACCGTCCTTCCTGTCTTCATTTAGTAACAGAAGCTTTCTTAACACTCTGAAAGAGAAAAATAAAACATCACCCAACCTAATTTGTTTATTAAGCTCTTTTAGCATGAAAGGGAAAAAGTCCAAATTTCAAAACAGGTTTGGAGAATGCGATACGTGTGTTATCGAGAAGCATTCTCCTCCACAGACTTCTCCCCTTGAAAATGTTTTTTTCATACAGAGAATGGACCCTCGTTTCTTAGGTTAATTGCTGGAATATGATGAGGTTTGGTTGCATTTTTAGTAATTTCCGGATTCTATTCCAGGACATTTGGGATAGAGCCCAAGAGCTTAGCATGTTTTCCTTTTTTCATGGTAAAATTGTGCAAATATGCATTAGAGTGTGAAAACAAACAGTCTAATACATTTTTGCAAAGCTCTTTATGTTTACTGTTTATTGCAGATACCAGATCCTAATTAAAATGCGCCAACAAAAGCCAAGATACAAAGAACAAAGATATAACGAAACTTCATCTTTATAAAATATTTGTGATTAATCCTAGGGGGGATGTATGGCCTCACAGCACTGCAGTGGAATTCTAAAAGCCTTCTTCAACCACACTAGGAAGGTGATAGAATTCAGCATTGTCTGGTGGTTCTAGAAAGACAAACCAGGCCATGGTTGTTTTGGGGTGCTATATACTTCTTAGAGAGGTTCTAATAATTCTTTAATTCAAGATTTTGATTCCTTATCACTATCCATTTGAAATGAATGGTAACCAATTTCAAAGAAGTAACCCAAAGAAGAGGCATTAAAAGCATATTTTACAGGGAGAGATGGATTTAGATTTTTTTTTCCAATTGACATTTTCTATATGAGTATGGGAGAAATCATTTTTTGTTTTATGTGCATTTAGGAGAATTAAAAAGGTTAATGGGAATATGAAGGACAGGGGCACCTGGGTAGCTCAGTTGGTTAATCATCCGATTCTTGGTTTCAGCTCAGGTCACAATCTTGGGGTGGTGACAAGGAGCCCCTCAACTGGCTCCACTTAACATCGAGTCTACTTAAGATTCTCTCTCTCCCTTTGCCTCCTCCTCTGTCCCTTCCCCTGCTCATGTGCATACATGCTCTCTGTCTCTCAAATTAAGATAAATAAATTCTTAAAAAAAAATATGAAGGACAGTGTCAATTAATGGAAAGGATAAGAATTTGGAGTCAGGCCAACCTGAATCTGAGTCAGTACTCTACTTTCTAGCTTTGTGATCTCCAATCTTGTGATTGTTAACTTCTTGGGGTTACGGGGCTATGGGGATATATGGGGGTATATGGGGATAATAATAGTGATCTTATGGAGTTGTGAGAATTAAAAAGATAAGCTAGTCTTGTTAGATGCAAATACTTTTATTTCTTCAGAAGGAGGAATGTACTACAACTGTGCAATGGGGTTGAAGGAGAGGTAAGAGGAGGACCTAGTGGACAAGGAATGTGAAACACTGCTTCACCCTTGCTCTATGTTGTTTGCGTTTTAAAATTTCCCTTGAACAGCATTTCTTTGCTATTTATTTATTATAGAAGGGCAGATTGCAGGAGAAGGGTACTATGTATTTTTTTAAGTGGAGAAATCTTGTGAAAGTCCTTTATGTATTTCATAGTCTTCATAGCGTGATTTTTGACCAGTTGTATCAGCATCACCTGGGTGGGAACTTGTTAGAAATGCAAAGTCTTGGGCCTCACCCATCAGACCTACTGAATCTGGTAATGGAGTCCTGTGATCTGTATTTCAACAATCTCTGTAGGTGATTATAATGTACATTGCATTTTGAGAACCATCGATATATCTAATTTTTTTTTTTTCTGTAACAACGGCTTTAGTAATGCACAAGTCCCAAAACTTATGGAGGTCTTCCCTGTATATAACTATCTTGAGACATTATAGTTTTTAAGAACATGGGACCTGTATCTCAGCTCAGTACTTATTAGCTCTGTGTTTGGGGGCAAGATATTTAATGTCTCTATGCCTCAGTTTCCTTTACTGTAGAATGGAGAGAGTGATAATACCTAGCCCACAGGAACTTTGTGAGAATATAATACACTTAGGACAGTGCCAGGCAAATAGAAAGCTCTGAAGAAATATGAGTTATCATTTTGTTATCTAGTGACTATAGAGAACATTACAAATGTCGAGAGTTAGCACACTAACCAGCCTATGAAGTGTGGAATCTCAAACTGTGGCATATATTTTATGTAATCATTCATTATTTTTTCAACAAAGATTTGTTGTCAGCTCAGTACAAGCCAGGCATTGTGAATGGTAGTAGAGATATGGTAGAGAATAAGAAAGATTTGATCTATGCCTATGATGCTTAGAAGGAGAGAGAAGCATTGAAAAATGATTTCACAAATAATTATATTACCACAATTGTGATGAGTGCTTTGAAGGAAGAGAATGGGATGCTATGAGAATGTTTAACTGGTAACCTTGACTTAGCATATAGTGGGTGATGGTAGAGGGCCAGTGAATCTGGTCAGGTCACTCAGAGAATCTGAAGTTGAGCCTTGAAGGATGAGTGGGAGTTTGCTAGGCAAAGAAGGGTGTGAGGGTTAGCATTCCAGGGAAAGAGAACAGCATATATATGAAGACCCTGAGGTGGGTAGGAGCTTGGTGCTTTGGAGTATCTGAAAAAGGCCAGTGTGGCTGGGGTAAGGGCCAAGACAAGACTGAATTATTCCAATGGTGATGGGTAGCTATTGAGGAATTTAAGCAAGGAAGTGACATTTGGTTTTAGAAAGACCTCTTTAGCAAAGTGGGAAAAATGAATTGGAGGGGGCCAGAGATGCTGCAAGGACACTGGTGGCTATAGTTGTAATCCAGGAGAGGGAGGATGCTGGAGGAGATGGAAAGAGGCCAGTAGAATTTGGGGATTGTGGATTCGGTGAGAATGGAATAAGAGACAAAGGGAGATGTCAAGTATGTGAGTCATTGACATTTGGTTTCTTCAATAAGAAGCACATAGAAGAAGCAGGTTTTCTGGAAGATCTTAAGTTCAGTGGCGTATGAAGGGCCTATAGAACATCAAAGAAAGAACTTAGAGCAGACAGTTGGTTAAACGATGTCAGCCAGAGAGATGTCCCGTAGAGGGTGTGGTTGGTACATATGGAGTAAGAGAATCAATGGGAATGGATAAGCTTACTCAGGCAGACTTTAGACAAGAAGTTTGAAGACCGAGGACAACAAAACACTGGCATTTACAAGCGAAGTAGAGGAGGACCAGACCTTAAAGGGGGAATTCCAGATAGGTAGCAGACCAGGCTGGGATGTCACAGAAGCTAAGGGTGAGAGGGCTTCACAATGGAGGAGAGAGTCAATGGGGCCAAGTATGACAGAAACTGAAAAATATTCATGGGATTAAGCTCAAGAAAGGTCTTTGGCAATCTTAGTAAGAGCAGTGTTTGAGGAAAAGTGGAATGAATGCGAGATAAGGAAATGGAAATCAAGAAGTCAGACATATTTCGCTAGGGAGGAGCAAACAGAAATAAGATGGTAATTTCAGGGTGGCATGTAGCCAAAAGCAGATAGTTATATATAGAGGAGAGAGGTGAACATGTTTTAAAAATGGCAGGGAGAAAATTGGAAGAAGTTGATGATACATGAAGAGGGCATGTTGGTAGGGGGTTTTGAGGAAGCAGGAGGGAGAAAACTAGAGTAGAGATGGAGGGATTGGCTTTAGACAGCGTTAAAAACCAGAGGCAGCTCCTCTTTATAACAGGAGGTCAGAGGGATGTGGTGAGTGTGGGTTTGTAGGTTTGGTGGTGGGAAGCTGAGGGGTTTCTATTTGGTGACTTCTATTTTCTCTGTGAAGGAGTAGGCAAGGCCATCTGTTGAGTGTGATAGAGAAGGTGTAAAGATTAGGGATTTGAGGAAAGTGAAGACTGTTTGAAATAATCATTGAGAATGGAAGAGGGAAGTGATCATGATTTCTATGAGACTCCAGATGAGACTGGTGACCAAGGATTTATAATGGTGTGTATGTTTGGGAGCCTCTGCTCCCAAAAGGCTGATCCCAAAAAGTTGGGATAACAAACACACAAATGGTTATATGCAACATAGTGAGGGAAGTGAAATGCAGGGCACTATGTGAGTTCCTAGGAGGGAGGATTCTAACTTGGGACTTAAGATATTAGCCAGGTAAAGAGATGAAAGTAGAATGTATCAGCAGAGAGGGCAACTGTGAATAAGCTGAGAGATGGGGAAAACATGGCTCCCTTGGGAGGCTGAAGGAAGTTCCCAGGTGGAGCACAGTGTGAGGGTGTGGGGGGGGGGATGCAAGTGGGACTGAGTGGTTAGAAGAGAAGTTGGATAGGGGGTAGGTGGGCATCTCGAACACTTTCTAAGCCAGTGGTTCACCAGTGTGGTCCCTGGGCCAACAGGAGCCAGCAGTATCAGCATCGCCTGAGACCTTTGCAGAAGAGCAAATTCTTGGGCCCTACACTAGACCTAATCTAGCAGAAATTCTAGAAGTGGGCCCAAAGATCTGTGTTTTGCCAATTTCTCCTAGTGATGCTGATGCACACTAATGCTTGAGAATCAGTATCCAAAGCAATGGGGAGCTATTGATGAAAGTGACTTTTTAGCAAGAAGATGACACCATCAGAAGCATGTAATTTGGGAAATGGAAGGTTCTATTTGTGGATCCCAGCCAAGGATCTCAGCAGGGCTAAATTCTTTAGCTGGATTATACCTCTTGGGGCAGGGCCTCCCAGCCAAAGTCTTCTTGATGACCAAAACCAGCTGCCCCTTTAGAAGCTCCCTGATGAGTGTGCCTCTCCAGCAGCTCTCTGCTGCCCCCCTCTGTTCACAGGCCACATTCATGGTTTTCAGGCCCATGCTTCCAGACCTTAAAAAACCCAGTTTCAGCATCCCACTGATTCTTTCTGTACCCCCCCGGGTACAGAAATATTTCTTCTTGAGTTCTTATTTTATTCTTCAGTGATCATTAGCACCTTTCTTGTGTGCCATAACTTTCTACCCACACATAGATCTGTATGGATGACCATTCATATATCCTTCTTTTGAGTCTCAAAGAATCATGACGGATCCCCCCTGCTCCTTCTCTTTCAAAAATTTCAAAAGAAGCACTGTTTTTACTATTATTCATTAAGATGAGAAATAGTGTCTGAGGGCTTTAAGAATTTTATGCTTATGAATGTAAGTTGCAGTAGTTTCTATGAACTAATAATGGTGAATTACTAAAGACAGGATGATAAGCAATAGATTTCTAGGAAAGTGGATAGGACAGCTCTAGAATATACCTTGACTATGGTCACAGTTGATGGTAGAACCTAATCTTCCCAAATCTAGACATCTCAGGTTGGATCTTTAATCTTAACTCATTTCATACCTTCAACTAATATGCATATTTGATAATTTATTATTTTTCTACTGGAATTGCAAACTAACAGAAGTCAAGTGTATGATATGTCACACCAGAGGTTCAGTGAGTAAGGAGTGACTCAAGAATCAGGAGGAGAAAGAAGCCATTTGGATCCAGACTAATCAAACTAGACTTACACATTATTTTATCAGCTATGTCCAGGCCACTCTATCATAAATTTCACTCTATCAAATTTCAAATAACTCTGTCTCCTTCTAGAAGGAGACAGAGTTATAGCTAAGTCATGAAATTTGGGGGAGAATTCTAATAGGGAGGATAGAATATTCTAAGTGGGGAAACAACAGGAACAAAGCCACGGGTAGTGCTGTCAACTGGCTGTGACCTAAGGACAGTGAGTATACCTGTTTGGCTAGACTGTAGTAGGAAGTATTCTCAAGGTACATTGGACTAAACTGAGAAAAATTTTGAGTCATATAAGAGGAATTACCAAGGCTTTTCTGGGAGGGATCTACTTGCTAGCTCACTCATGTAGTTGTTGGCAGTATTCAGTTCCTCGTGGGCTGTTGTATTGAGGCCTCAGCTCTTCAAAAGCTGTTAGCCGGATGCCTTCCTTGGTTTTTTGCCATATGGGCCTCCCCATAGGGTGTCTCACAATGTGGCTGAATGCTATATCAGAGTGAGCAAGTGAGAGAACAAGAGAGAGCACCAGCAAGAGAGAGAGAACAGCAAGATGGAAGCAGTCTTTTGTAATCTCACCATGGAAGTGATATGCCATCACTTTTGCTGATTCTGTTTGTTAGAATGTGTTAGAACTCTTTTGTTGCTAGATCTGGCCCACATTCAAGGGGAGCGTTACGTAACAGCATTAACGTGAGGAGGTGAGGATCACTGGGGACCATGTCAGAAGCTGCCTACCACAGCCACAGTTATTTATTACAGTCTTTGTTGTCTTCCCAAAGGGCTTTAGGCTCTTGGAGGAGGCCAGTACTTTCCACATAAGTGCTCGATAAATACTTATTCAATAAATGAGAGCATGTTTGCAAAGATTGTTAGAGGTCTCTAAACTAGTTTTTGACTTAGATGTTAAGAAATTGGTGGTCTCTTCAAGTGGTCAGCTGTGTACTGGGGATGTAATGAATCCCTTTGACAAAATTCTAAGTACAAAGGCTTAGTTCACTTCATTGGATATAAGAATTCAGGGCTGAGGTATATGTTTGTGCCATGTACAAAAATGCCTGGCTGAGGGGGTGAGTGGGTGCCTAACTCCAGTCCATATTCCACCACTAGGCTGTGTGCCCTGGTATGGGCTGTCAGTCCAACAGGGATTAAATTATTCCATACAGAGGAGGATACTTTTTTGGTAAGTAGCACCAGGGCTGCAAATGTGGTTCTCTAGGAAAGCATCAGCCTTGACCTCCCTCCTTCTATTTACTTTCACCTGTTTTCCCTGCACTATTATCCTTTAGAATAGGCTTGAGGGACTAAGGGAAAACTGTGTCCCATGCCACACCTGACTTCTGGGAGGATTACATTCTGTTTTGAGAGGACTTTGAGAGCCCAGGAGAGAAAGTGATATGCAAATGCAGGCAAATTCCATCATTCTTATTAAACTGCCAAGAAAATTCTATGCACATAAGTGATACCACCCTCTTCCTGAGTGCTTGGTCTGACCTGACAATAGCAAACAAACAGTAAGCTGTGATGTGTTTTTAATTCCAAATGAAAATCCACCCCAAATAGAGGCAAGAAGGGAAAAAAAGCAGCTCAACAACAATGTGTGCTTTGGCTGAGGACCCCAGGAAGGCTTGCTTCTGTTAACCTCAGCGCATCTCCCTCCCCTACTCATCCAGTATTCCTGAAAACCTCAGCTCACACTACTGGAATGGTTGTGTATTGAGGATAAGAATGTTGACAATAGGGTTTAAGTGGCGTAAATAACTGCAAATTGCTGTTAGGGCCCAGCAATGCCAGCAAAAAAAAGAGGAAGGAGATGATATATGGAGCATAAGTTATCAGGAGGGGGGCAGGAAGTAAGTAACGTGGAATCTGGCAACCAGCTCTGGGTGTAAAAGACACTCTGACAAGGTGATCACAGGCCACCCACAATTGTTATGCAGCTAAAAAAGTTATTTTGACAGGACATGTGGTACACTTCAAATAGAGGAATCAAACCCCCAAATGATTAGTGGTATGTTACAGAAAAGTTCTGGATTAAAGAACAAGCTATTATGATAATTGAGGGATAGCACATACAAGGCTTCAAATATTCATTTTGTATTTTTCATTTAGTTCTATTGGTGGTGCTGTGTGGAGAGAGAAGGGAAGGAAGACAGAAAAATGGTTTATAAGAAAAAAAATAAATGCCAGTCATAACTGCCATTTTGTGCTCCTTAGTCCTCTTACTTTCTCTTGGCATTTTCAATGGGTCTTCCAAAATTCTTTCTCAAATAATTTTTCTCATTGTGCTCTGTAGGATGCAGCAAAAGTGGAAAAGACTAGAGCATCCTTGTGTGTACACTGTCAGGTCAAGTGCCTGTGCACAAGTCATCATTCCACCACCCCAGCTCTTTGCTTTCTATCCTCTCCTACCTCCATCTGCTCCTTCATTCCAGTTTCTCACTCATACTACTGAGCCCTTTGCTTGAAACCATGTGGTTAGTCTCCCTCTTAAAGTTTTTCAATCTCACCAAAAAAAAAAAAAAAAAAAAGCAGTTATATATATATATATATTTTTTTTTAAGATTTTATTTACTTATTCATGACAGAGAGAGAGAGAGAGAGAGGCAGAGACATAGGCAGAGGGAGAAGCAGGCTCCATGCACCGGGAGCCCGACGTGGGACTCGATCCCGGGTCTCCAGGATTGCACCCTGAGCCAAGGGCAGGCGCTAAACCGCTGAGCCACCCAGGGATTCCCCAGAAAAGCAGTTATATTAAATAGTAGTAGAAGAGTTTTAAGTGAAAGAAAAAAATAATTCATTGGATTAAGTGTTTTATTGAATAAAGGGATGAAAACACAAATGGAGACTAAGGAATTCCAGACTCTGGTGCATCCCCATTGATTTGTGTGCCCAGCACACTCCTCACTCCTTGGCACAGCCTTCATCTGAGAATCGTTTCCCCCTTCTTTTTCAAAAATGTGGTGTGTGCAGGAGATGTAGTTTTCTGTCACAGTCATACTTTCTGGTCACAAATGATTTGTATGGGAGTGATCATCTAAATGAAGCCGGGAGTATCAGTTAGCCTATGCTGCCTAACAAATTATGCCAAAATTTGATGCCTTAAAATAATATTTATTCTTGTTCCTGAGTCTGAGGGTCAGTTGGGGTGCCTCTGCTTCATGCTGTAGGACTGCAGATTCCTGGGTTGGCTCTGTTCAATGCATATTCATTCTGCAGTGCAGGCTGAAGGAGCAGCAGCTACCTGGGGAAGGCTTCGATAGCAATGACAGAAGTATAAGATGGCAAGTAGAAACATACAACAATTTTCCGTTTGTAAGCTTCTGTTGTTCTCTGGTCTTGCTTAGGCCATCTTGTTTCCCATTTCTCTGTAATTTCCTTTCTCTATGAGGCTGGTTGGAAGAATTAGAGAGTAACGTGGGAGGTCCCACTCAAACATTGTCTAAAGGAATGCTGAGAGGTCAGATTATTTAGAAAAGAAAAAGAAAAATTCACTTGTTAGAATGCTAAAGTTAGACTTCAGGAAGACTGATTGGCCTATTAAAAACATAACTAGTATTTAAGGAAAAACTGCAAAATTATCAGTTATCAAGCATCCATTAATCTATTCATGGTGAAAACAGCAACTTGCTTACACAATTATCATATCCACAAGTCAGGTTGTATCTTCAGATACCAGCTTAGCCAAGGTTGGGGATAAAATTGTTTTTCATAGAAAATTACAGATTTATAGGAAATATTAAAGAATTTTGGATTTGGGGGACTAGAAGCATACAGGATGTTCATGGTAGTTTTAAAATATGTCTACAAATTCTTTAAAAATATCTCTTTGAGTGATGGAGCCTAATTCTTCTTCACTTGATTGTGGGCCAGACTTGATGAACTGCTTCTAAAGAATATAATGTGGTGGAAGACATGTGTGGCTTTTGAGATTAAGTCATTAAAGGCATTACATCATCCACTTTGCTTGTCCTTGGATCACTTTCTTTGGAGGAAGCCAGCTGTCATGCTATGAGGAAGGACACTCAAGCAGTCCTAAGAGAAGGTCCAAGTGGTGAGAAACTGAGACCTCCTGCCAATAACATGCACTAACTTGTCAGGCATGTGAGTGAGCCCCTTGATAGCAGATCCTTCAGTCTTAGTTAAGCCTTCAGATGACTGCAGCCCTGGATGACATTTAAAAATTTTTTTTTAATTTAAATTCAATTTAGTTAACATATAGAGTATTATTAGTTTCAGGGGTAGAATTTAATGATTCATCAGTTGCTTATAACAGTTCTCATTACATCATGTGCCCTTTAATGTCCATCATCCTGTTACCCCATTCCCCATCTCCTTCCCCTCCAGCAACCCTCAGTTTCCTAGAATTAAGAGTCTCTTATGGTTTGCCTGTTTTTCTGTTTATTTTTCCTTCCCTTCCCATATGTTCATCTGTTTTGTTTCTTAAATTCCACATATGAATGAGGTCATATGACATTTGTCTTTCTCTGACTGACTTTTTTCACTTAGCCTAATACTCTAGTTCTATTCACATTGTTACAAATGATAAGAGTTCTTTCTTTTTGATGGCTGAGTAATGTTCTATTGTGTGCATATACACAATATACACACGATATATGTATATGTATATGCACACATAGAACAACTATACACACACACACACACACACACCCCACATCTTCTTTATCCATTCATCTGTTGTTGGACATCTGGGCTGTTTCCAAATTTTGGCTACTGTAGACATTGCTGCTATAAACATTGGGGTCCATGTGCCCCTTCGAATAACTATTTTTTTATCCTTTGGATAAATATCTAGTAGTGCAGTTGCTGGGGCATAGGGTAGTTCTATTTTTAACTTTTTGAGGAACGTCCATACTGTTTTCCAGAGTGGCTGCACCAGCTTGCATTCTCACCAGCAGTGTAAGAGGCTTCCCCTTTCTCTGCATCCTTGTCAACATCTGCTGCTTCCTGTGTTGGTAATTTTAGCCATTCCGACAGGTGTGAGGTGGTATTTCATCACGGTTTTTATTTGTATTTCCCTGATGCCAGTGATATTGAGCATTTTTTCATGTATCTCTTACCTAGCTGACATATTAATTGCAACCTCATGAAAGATTCTGATCCAGAATCATTTGCCTGAGCCACTTCTGGATTTCTGAACTAAGAAACTATGTGATTTAATAAATGTTTATTGTCTTAGCTGCTGAGTTTTGGGATAGTTTGTTATGCAGCGATAGATAACTAATACAATGAGCCTATTTATCACAGGTTGTAATTTTTGACTATGGTGGTTGTGGTGGTGGTGATTTTTACTATGTTATATAAAATGCTTAGATATATTGGAAGTAGGATAGAGTGCCCTTATGTGAGCAGATATATTGGAAGTAGGATAGAGTGCCTTCATATGAGCAGTTTAACTCACATTTATAGGTTCTGCATTAAGATATAATGTACCAATAAGGTTCTAGTAATACACAAATTCTTTGTGTAGCTGATGGAAGCTTATTGGAGAATGGTAGGAGCACCTGGCATGAAAGGATTCAGACTACTAGATTCCAAGATCCTTGAAGGCAGGGACTATGGTTGTTTTGGTCACCCCAGGCTAACTCCGTACCATGTGCAGTGCCTGGCACTTACTATGAGAACTCAATGAATATTGACTGAATCAATGAATTCCTGGGTGCAAGTGATAATATCACCAAAATACTATCAAAAACCCATCTAGGTACTTCAAGAGATACCTAGATTTTTTCTACAGACTGTGTTGTGTTTTGGCCTCTTTGGTGGTTATAGTCTCTCTGTAATAATAACATTCTTCAGTGCAGGAAGAGATGCTTCCTGATTGGAATGTAAACTGAATACAAGTCCTTTCCATTTGAAAAGCATAATGACACTTCTGTAACATCATCAAATGTCCCTTGGGAAGTGGTAGATTGGAACATTCTATTTAATTCCCTACTGCCCAATATTGGTTGGATTTTTACTAGGACTCATGAGCTGTTAGACTATTAGGGCCTTTACCTTTTGACAACCCTCACTGTTATGTCTTTTAAATGTTAAAATAATGACTTTGGGCCACTTAATAATTGAAACAAAAGACATTAATTACATAAAATCTGTCCTGATTGGATGCCACTCACATTACATTATCAAACTCACTAAAGGCTTGAACTAAACCTCAACCTTTGCTTGACTTTCATCTAAATCTTATGTCCAATGGTTGCACACTGAGCATGAATTTCCAGCTCATCACTTATCAGTATAGGGTCCCTGTAATCTATACACATATGCATATTAGACTCCCTGACTTCAAAAATACCTATTAGGGTACTTGGCACAGATTAGATGCTGTGAGTATTTGATGGATAACAAATGAATGAATTGAATGAATAAATGAAAACATGGCACATATATGTTTACTAGCAGTTTCTTTACCCAGTGACCCTCACCAGCAGCAGAAAACTGACCTGGCAATATGATAAGGCATTGTGGTAAAGTGAGATGAAGATTGATGCTTACTGGCTCTGTTGGGGCCAATTTAATCTTCAGACATTATAGGAGGTTATTCATAGACTATGAGCATTTCAAAGATGTATAAAAGTGTTTGAGAAGTGAAATAAATAATTTATTTATTTAGTCCTTTATTGATGGACACTTATTTTGTTTTCAATCTCTTATTAGAATTGAGGCTGAGTGAGTTACTTTGTACGTATGTCATTTTCTTTGGGTACCAGAATATCTGTAGGATAAATATCTAGATGAGAAAATGCTGGGTTAGTAGTTCTATGAATTTGTAATTTAGATGACCATTACTGACTGACACCAAAAGTAAAAGCAACAAAAGAAAAAATAAGTGGTACTACATCTTACTAAATAGCTTCTTCACGGCAAAAGAAGTCATCAACAAAATGGAAAGGCAACCTATGGAATAGGAGAAAATATTTGGAAATTATATATTTGATAAGGGGCTAATATCCAAAATACATAAAGAACTCATATAACTCAATAGCAAAAGAACAAACAATCCAGTTTAAAAATGGACAGAAAATCTGAATAAATATTTTTCTAAAGAAGGAGAAGGCATACAGATGGCCAACAGGTACATGAAAAGATACTCAACATCTTTAACCATAAAGGAAATGCAAATCAAAACCACAATGATATAGCACCTCCTCGTTTTAGAATAGCTATTGTCAAAAAGACAAGGAATAAGCAAGTTTTGGTAAGAATGTGAAGGATAGGGAACAGTATACACTGTTGGGAATATCAATTGGTTTAGCTACTATGGAAAATGATATGAGTGTTTCTCAAAAAACGAAAAACAAAACTACTATATGATCCGGTGATTCTACTTTTAGATATTTATCTCAAGAAAACCAAAACACTAACTTAAAAAGATATATGCACCCCTACAGCAATATTTATAATAGCCTAGATATGAAAACAACCCAAAAGTCCATCAATAGATGAATGGATAAAGAAGATGTGATAAATACATACAATGGGATGTTAATCAGCCATAACAAAATAAAACTTGCCATTTATGACAATGTGGATGGATCTCAAGGGCATTGTGGTATGTGAAATAAATCATATAGAGAAAGACAAATACCATATGATCCCTCTTATATGTAGAATCTAAACAACAACAGCAACAACTGGCCTCATAGATATGGAGAAAAGATTGGTGGTTGCCAGAAGTGGGGAGATGTAGGATGCATACAATGGGTGAAAGGGTCAAAAGGTAAAAAAAAAAAAAAAAAAGTGATCTTAGAAAAAACATCTGATATGGTAAACAATTAAATTGATAGAAAATGTAGGTACATCTAATGAAGTAGGCTTTTGAAAAGGGCAAAATAATGCTGCCGGATTTGTTCCACAAAACCTAACATAAAAACAGGTATAATACCTAGAACAGCAATGAAAACGCATAGGCAACATCTTCAACAAAACTAAATTATAAGTTAACCCCCAAATGTCCAAAACACCACAATGGCAGGATGTTCACAGACCCCTTTTGGGTTTAACAACTGTGAAAAAGTATATGAGGGGAGAAAAGGGAAGTTTTAATAGTTCTAAGACTCTCAGAATCCAGGAAATGTCAGTAACTATTCCTGCCTCGTGTTGAGGAATTTGAGAGAAACAAGGGGAAAAAATCGTAAGCTGTAATTTGTGGGTGAGAGCTTAAAAACATTCACTAAGTCCCACTAATTTCCAGCATGAAGATCAGAGGGTCCTGGGGTAGTTAATCTCTGAAGAGCTTTGCCTTCAAAAAGGGTAGCCACTAGCCACTAGCCACTAATATTGGTGTTAAGGTAGTTTGGATTGCAATTAACTGAAAACATTAGCTACACACTAGTTTTTAGAGATTTAGTGCCAAAATAGAAAAATATTATATATCTCAATAGTTTTTATTTATTATTATTTTTAAAGATTTTATTTGTTCATGAGACACAGAGACAGGCAGAGACATATGCAGAGGGAGAAGCAGGCTTCCTGCGGGGAGCCTGATGCAGGACTCGATTCCAGGACTCTGGGATCACGACCTGAGCCAAAGACAGACGCTCAATCACTGAGCCACCCAGGTACCCCTCAATGGCTTTTATTTCAATTGTAAATTGAAATGATATTATTTATGATAAACTGGGTTACTTAAAATTTATTGTTAAAATTAATTTCACCTAATTTCTTTTTAGATTTTGTAATGTATCTAAACAGAAAACTACCTTTAAAAACTGCTTCTGTGATTCACATATTTCTGCTGGATGCTGCTGCCCTGGTAGCTCAGACATATCTTGAAAACTTTCTTGCAAACTGACAGAGACTTCCATTAAAAAAATATTGAGAGTAGAATTAAAACTGAGTAGAAAAGAAACATTAGAGTAAGTGAAAAAATTCAGATGCTGAACTAAAAGGGCTCTGTGAGAGGCAGTCAAATCCAGAACGTGGGATTTTCTACAGGAAAAAAATGACTCTATTTCTCTGACAAATCAATGGTATGAAAAAGGAAGAGGATATTTATAAGAATAATAATAAAAAATATCGGGGAATTTTAACCCTACTGTGTGCCAAAAAGAGGAAGAAATAGAATATTTGTGAGGAGCTGGTAACCTGGCAATATCAATAGTTAGCCATTACAGAGCACTAAACGTCAAACACTTTTTTAAGTACGTTGTCTCATCGACTCCACAGTAACCCTAGAAAGTAGGATGACCGACTCCCCATGGCCAATAAAATCCATTTTCCCCTTCTTCTAAAACAATGGAACTAAACACACGGGCTTCTAGATAGACACTGAATTTCCCAGGTTCCCTTGAAGCAGGTGACTATTTACGGGTCAGCACGTGAGTAGAAATGGAAGCAACTTATGTATCATCTCCTTAAAAAACAACCTTTTGGCCTGGCTCAATGCTCTGTTTCCTCTCCCATGAGCTGGTTCCCAGGTGTGCCCAGGAGCCCATTGTGACAAGGAAATGAGAACAATTACCTTGGGGAAGGTAGAGTAACAAGCTGAGGGGAACCAGGCCTGTGAGTGAACCAACAGACACACTCGACTCACTGGATCACAAATTGGGGGCTGCTACACGAGAGAAATAAACTTCTATCCTCTCTCGCTGCTATGTTTTTGTGACACTTTATTTACCCCAATTAACTTTAGGTAGGTATATTATTCTCATTTTAGAAATGAGAAACTAAGCCATGGACAGTTAGGGAACTTGCCTCTGATTGTGTAGCTAATGAATAAAAGGTACTTTGTTTTGCATTTGGGCAACCTGATTCCAGAGGGCACATTATTATTTTTCTTATTTATTTATTCATTCATTTATTTATTTATTTATTTATTATTTATTTATTTATTTATTTATTTATTTATTTATTTATAGGATTTATTTAAGTCCTTTTTAAAAAAGAGGCTGCCTCTACTCAGTGCCAAAATATTGTCTCCATTGCAGAACATGGTTAACAGATCTTTTTCATTTGCAAGTAAAACAAGTCATAAATTCATAAATGTGGATTTTTTTTTTTTTTGTAAAAATGCACCCCCTTCAATGTTAGCAAGGAATTTGTTAAGACAAGATAAAACAACAACAATAACAACAGCAACATCCTGTGTTGGCTGTAATTGTGTAGGAAGTGTGCAATTGTTCTCAGGCTCCACCTGGCCCAGGGGTGTTCTTTGTCCCCTCCGGCCATCATTGAGTCTGGCCTTCCCTCTCCCCTCCTAAAATCCAGCATTTTATTTTATTTATTTTATTTTTAAATTTTTATTATATTCTATTTTATTTAAATTCAATTTGCCAATATATAGTATATCACCCAGTGTCCATCTCATCATGTGCCCTCTTTAATACCTGTCACCCAGTTACCCCATCCCCACACCCACCTGCCCTTCTGCAACCTGTTGGTTTCCCAGAATAGGAGTCTCTCATGGTTTGTCTTCCTCTGATGTTTTCCCCCTACTCAGTTTCCCTCCTTTCCCTTATAGTCCCTTTCACTATTTCTTATATTATGCATATGGATGAAACCATATGATAACTTTCTCCGATTGATTTATTTTACTCAGTATAATACTTTCCATTCACATCAATGTAAATGGTAGGTATTCATTCTTTCTCATGGATGAGTTATATATATATACCACATCTTTATCCATTCATCTGTCGATGGACATCTGGGCTTTTTCCAAATTTTGCCTATTGTGGACATTGTGGCTGTAAACATTGGAGTGCAGTTATCCTGTCATTTCACTACATCTTATCTTTGGGGTAAATACTCAGTAGTGCAATTGGTGAGTTGTAGGGTAGTTCTATTTTTAACTTTTTGAGGAACTTCCACAGTTTTCCAGAGTGGCTGTACCAGCTTGCATTCCCACCAACAATACAAGAAGATTCCTCTTTCTTCAAGTCTTTGCCAACATTTGTTGTTTCCTGTCTTGTTAACTTAGCCATTCTCACTGTTGTAAAGTGGTATCTCATCATGGTTTTGATTTGTATTTTCCTGATGACAAGTGATGTGGAACATTTTTTCATATGCTTGTGGGCCATGTGTAGGTCTTCTTTGGAAGAGAAATGTCTGTTCATGTTTTCTGCCAATTTCTTGACTGGATTGTTTGTTTCTTGGGTGTTGAGTTTGATAAGTTTTTATAGATCTTGGCTACTAGCCCTTTATCCGATATGTTATCTGCAAATATCTTCTCCCATTCTGTAGGTTGCCTTTAAGTTTTGTTGACTGTTTCCTTTGCTGAGTAGAAGCTTTTTATCTTGATGAAGTCCCAATAGTTCATTATTGCTTTTGTTTCCCTTGCTTTTATAAATGTGTCTTATGAGAAGTTGCCAAGGCCGAGGTCAAAAAGCTTGCTGCCTGTGTTCTCCTCTAGGATTTTGATGGGTTCTTGTCTCACATTTAGATCTTTCATCCATTTTGAGTTTATCTTTGTGTATGGTGTAAAAGAAGGGTCCAGTTTCATTCTTCTGCATGTGGCTGTCCAATTTTCCCAGCACCATTTATTGAAGAGACTGTCTTTTTTCCATTGGATATTCTTTCATGCTTTTTGAAGATGAATTGACCATAGAGTTGAGGGCCCATTTCTGGGTTCTCTATTCTGTTCCATTGATCTATGTGTCTGCTTTTGTGCCAGTATCATACTGTCTTGATGATCACAGCTTTGTAATACAGCTTGAAGTAAGGCATTGTGATGCCTCCAGCTTTGATTTTCTTTTTCAACAGTCTCCTGGCTATTCAGGGTCTTTTTTGGTTCCATACAAATCTTAGGATTATTTGTTCCAACTCTGTGAAGAAAGTCCATGGTATTTTGATAGGGATTGCACTGAATGTATAAATTGCTCTGGGTAGCATAGACATTTTCACAATATTTGGTCTTCCAATCCATGAGCATGGGATGTTTTCCTATCTGTTTGTGTCTTCTTCAATTTCTTTCATAAGTATTCTGTACTTATTAGAGTACAGCTCCTTTATCTCTTTCTTTCTTGCCTACCTTTTATGGCACTTTCAGGCCTTTGAAAGCCTGAGGTGATCGACACCCTCCTTCTCTGCTCTGCCTCATACCCATTTATCCTGAAGAAGTTTCCTCAGAACAAACTGTGCTTAAATTATATGTATCCTTTAGGTCGCATTTAGGAATACTGGTCTGAGGCCGACCTTCTGTCTAGCAATTAAAGGAAGGTTCTGAGCGCTGTGGTTGACCACTGCATTTAACTGCCCTAGAAAAGATGTCAGAAAGAGTTTATTTCTATTAGGGCTGTCAAAATTGGCATAAGAATATAGATTTTCCTGTCTTGTTAAATCTGTCTAATCTCAGTCAACAAAGATGTGGACAATATAATGAATAGACATTTATATAAAAGAAAAACTGCCAAACAGATAGGCATAGTGAAGCCATGATCATTAACTCTTTGAAAATTCTACCATGACCACAATACACCTTTTTATTAGCTTTATACACACTGAGTGCCTTTCAGAATATTCCATAATCAATATTTTCTCCTTCAGCACCCTGAGAAAATAGAGATATTCAAATGATGACACCATAAATATCTGTGGAGAATAATCAGATGCCTAAGATGTTCCCTAGGGAAACAGCATCCTCATGATTTCTGTAGGGACAGAAATACTATGTTTCTGGAAGCTAATAGTACATATATAAATATGACCAGTAAGATTTTCAATAGGTAAGTTCTTAATATCCGCACCGTTAAGGATCATCTGTACAAATCTATCTTCTGGAAGAAATAATAACCAGCACTTTTCTTTTAATGATATTTTCATTGGAGGTGGTATAGGAATCATGGGCAATGTCTTGTAGAAACTGGGTATTTTTATACTTTGTCAGAGTAGGATTATGATTTCCTCCTCTATACAGTAACAACAGGCTGCCCTGTGCTCGTTAAGCTCCAAATTTGTCCTTTGCTCTGTGATCCTGGGCCTGGGGTTCTGCAAACCACATTATTGCTTTACAAACTGATCCCACTTAGTGCCAGTAGGGGGCACTAGAGGGAGACTATATGATGGAGAAGAAAAGGGGGACCTGTTCCTTCCTGTTCTAGTTTTGTGCCCTGTTTCTATGACTGTAGCCCTAATGATGCTTCTTTACCCAAGTAGGGGCAGTTCCTCCATATAGTAGCTAGCACTGGAGCCTGGTTTACAGTTTCTCCAGCACTTGTAGAACCGACATTACTCTCCCTTCTGATGCCAAAACCAGTTGTCTCAGAGTCTGAGTCCCAGCTACCGGACCCTCTTCTGAACCTAGGGACACCAGCCCCAGGTGAGCAGTGCTTCCACCTCAAAGACCCAAATTTCAGTGCTACGGACGCCATTTTCTAAAGTTTTAATAATTCCAACCTATTTATTCCCTTAGGCCTGGGAATGGTGGCTGTTTTCTGAAGTTGTTACCTTCACGATACCTTAGAGTTCTCTTTTTATCCTTTTATTTGCCCGGTTAACTAATTTTTATATTAAAAATTCTCTGTTAAAACAACTGATGTCAGTTTTTGCATTTTGAGTGGGTTCCAATACACGTGCCATAGTATTGTGTCAAAGAAGTGGCATAATAGCGTGAATGTGCCTTCAAATTAATGATATAAAGATTAGATGTGGAGACTGAGAAATAATTCCTTTATGTTTACAAGATCTAATCATATACGGGCAAGAAAAAGTTTGGATTGGTGAAAAGATTGACAAAAATCTTTCAAGAAGTCTGTAGAGCTACACAGTTCAGGCCTGGGCATATTGGGGAGAGCATGAAAAAACTCAAGACAAAATAACCTGAGCATTGTTGCTTTTTAAGGAATTTTCTCCCAGCACAATGGTCACTGCTATGAGAATGGTCAGGTCCATTGCTGTAAGAAGAAGAGCCCATGCTCTTCTTAGTCGCTACTGCATAAATTACCGGTAAGTGTCTGTTGGCTACCCAGCACCCATACATACCCTGCTTTCCATTCATCTTCTTAGAAACATCTCTCCTAACTAGAGACAACTGAAAAGATTGCATTAGCTCTAAGTTTTGATTCTCTGGATGATGTGGGGTGTTTTCCACCATATCTGAGTGAAACTCCCAGTAATCTAGGGGCTTTTGGTAATACTGTGTTTTCCACTTATAACACAACCCATATAAATGATCAAGAAAGAACAAGATAAAGGCACTAAAAAATTAGCATTTGGAAAATAGAAGAATGGGAAACAACACACAATAGTCCTTAGTCTGTGCCAACATCATTCCTGCTAGGCAGAAATGGTGAGGACTACATCCAGGAGGGAATTCTTTATACGGTTATGCTGGCTGTCCAAGGTCTTCTCTTTGGGAATCTATCCCTTGTTTACTATATTTCTTGGCTCCAGTGAAGATGCAGTGTGTTATTTGGGTTAAGAGCAAAAACGTTGAAGTCAGATTGCTTGCATTTCGATAACTGGCTTTTCTACTTTCTAGTTGTAAGAATGTGGGCAAATTTCTTAAACTCTTAGTGCATCAGTCTTTTCAGATGTATGGAGATATAAGTACTTCCTCTTAGGATTAGTAGGCATATAAAGAGGGAATGGGCATCTGCAAAAGCTTAGAATGTTGCTTAACATGTATAGCATGTGCTCAGGAAGTGTTATGTTTATTTCAGGTGGGCATTGGGGAAGATGATCTTTCTGAGGGTTTCTCTGGCAATAAAACTTCTTTCTGGCTTAATTGCTTGTGATCAGTTCCATTGTTAGATATCTGGCTACAGTTAGAGATTAAATTCATCGTCCTTGAATTTGAGAAGTACATTTTTTGAGACCCACTATTAGGTTTTGTGGAACCGGGCATACATTTCTACCCAACTTGGGCAGAAACGAAAGTATCTGAGACATCTCACTAATGTATATAACCAGCTAGGTCTTCTTTATTTGCCTTTTCTTGAACCAAAACTGTCAGTAAGAATACCCACTGTGGGTATTTACCAGTGTAGCAGACATCAGGCAATACTGGAAGGGTAAATCCCTAGCTACGCAGTGTTCAGCCACTTTGCTTTACTGAAGTTGGTGTTGTCTTGGCTGACTGTACAATTGTGGACCTTGTATCACCTTTATCTTTTCTTATCCAGGTTGATAGAAACAGTTTATAGAGAGAAGAATGTTCCATAATAAAATGCCAAACACTGACAAAATGGACACTAGTCCTACTTATGGCATTGTATCAGACACCATCCCTTTCTACTTCATAATTCCAACACTTGCTGAAGTTTGAGCTGCTCTATAAGACTTTTCTCTTATAAAGATATATGGGGAGAAAATATGAAGACAGGCTCAAACATTTATAGAAAGGTTTTATTTTGTACCCATTTTCACACATCACTCAGACGAACCATGAATTCTACTTCCCTCATTTTCATATAAAACTACATACACCGCACTGTACATGTATAACAAATTTGGAAAGGAGCCTCAAGCTGGCCTCTGAAATTGTGTAAGCAATTATCACATTTTTGTGCGCAAATGCAGTAATTATATGTGTAATTTGGCAGCTGGGTTTGAAAATTTGGCCTTAAATGGAACATAGACAGGAAAAATAAATGTTGGAAAATGCCAATATTTTATAAAGATTTTGAATCAAATAATAGTGGAATTATTGCAAGCCATCTTAATTTTTAATTATAATGATCATTACACAATATACAATCATTTTTTTTGAGGAAGAAAAGAACTATAGATCAATTGCTCATCGTTTTTGTCAAAAAATGCCTCAGTTCTTGAGGAGGATAATTGTATTTTTTAGAGGTTATGGTACATATTTCAAAGGCTTTTTTTCCTTATGAAGAAAAGATAGTGATTCTCTACTAGTTCAAGTTCTATGACATATTTTACTATGGGAAGAATAGAACTCTTTTTACTGATTATTTTAGAGAAAAAGTAGTATTAACTCTGTGCTTATATTTGAGCTAGTAATCTTAAATTAGATAAAGCTTTCTTATAGACATTTAGGCTTTGGAATATGAAATTATAACCCAAATGACAAGTAATTTAGATTTCTTTGATCTAGATTTAAATTGTACTTACATGGTAAAATCATAGTTTTTGTATTGTCATCAAGATTGATTCTAATGTATGTGGCTTTTTCATGTGGTTATAAGGGCTAGTGACTTGGATATAATGTTAAGGATGACCCTGGAGCAATGTTATATTCTGTTGTTAGCATGGTAATGTAGAGGTTAATTGTGCAGACTCTGGAGCCAGACAGCCTGGATTCCAATTCTGGCTCTATGATTCTATTAGCCCTGTGACCTTAAGCCAGTCACTCTATGTTTCAGATGCTTATTTTTAAAATGTCTTGTTAATTGTGATTGGTTCATATTATCATCAGCTATTACAATTCTATATGTGCATATAATAATCATTAACCAATATGTCAAGATACGATATACACATAAGATGAATTTCATTGCTGAAGAAAATAAATGTAAATCCATATTTTAAATGGTCTCCTGGATAATTTTGAATTTTAAGCCCATTTTTGGTAACTGATTTTATTTAATAATGTGCTAGATGAAGAGCTTGTACTAGGGGTAGAAATGTTATGTCTGCCATTTTCTTGTTCACTTGAGCTTGCAAAAATGGTGTTCTCTCCCATTCATGAATTTTTTGCAGGAATCCTTAAGGCAATTGTCCATTTTGCAAGAGTTAGCTTAGTTAAAACTCAGATGAATACTTTGTAACTCCACTTTTACCTGTATATGTCTAAACCGTAATGCACTGAATGTGCAAAAGAGGTGAAGAGGTCCTGCTCATCTCCTCTGTTTGGATATTTCAGGTGTCTTGTATATCCTTGATATTCTTACATACAGACCAGAGAAAGACACCAGCATGAATTCATATATTAAAGCTCATATAATTTCTTATTTTTAGAAAACAATAAATATCTATATATATGTATAATTTCTAATACTTTTTCTGCACACTCAAAAAACCATCTTGCTCATTTCCTGGACATGTGCATCTCTACTTTTGAGACCAGAGCTCGGGGACAATAAACCTGCTCGTGGAAATACAGACAGGCCAGAGGGGAAAGAAATGGAAGGCTGGAATCAAGTTAAGATACAAATATGGTTTTCCAGGAACACCCAAGAAGTAAAGGAGATGTCTGATCTCCAGGAGCTTTAAATTACATAAAAAGACAGAGCATATTCTCATGATGCAATTCCAGGATAGTTACAAAGCAGTGAATCAATGGTTTGAACAGGGCTGTAAATTGAGGAGTATGAGGAAGAAGGAGCTGGCTTTCCCCATGGAATCTCTTGGTCTTTGATGAATAAAGTTGTAACAGAGTGATTTATTTCTGTTGATTATGTCAGCTTTATTCAGGCAAATAACTCTGAAAGGAATATAGGAAGTCCCAAGTACTTTAGTATGAGTGAGTTTTAAGATATTTTCACACTTTTTAGGGTCATTGTGGTGACTAAATGACCACCACAATGTCTAGCACATCCCATGTGTTCAGTGATGATAGTTGTTACCATTAATTATAAGGTCAGCATGAGGGGGTTGGTTGTGGGGAGAGAACATTCTTAGGTATGTCTATGAGATGTGCGGTGCAGGAAGGGCTAATGCCGGATCTATTTTAGAACAGTATGCAGTTCTGTAAGGATGGACAAAGTGCTTAAAGTATACTCTAAATATGTATGTCTGCTATCTAAGGGGATTGAATAAAATGATTTGCATGCTGATGGAAATGATTATGTCAGGTGTGAACTTGATCTGGGCAAAAGAAGTTTGGGGAGTTAAATCTTGAGTTGAGAAATGGCCAAACTAAGAAAAGTGATAAAAATTCCTGGTGGGAGCACTGACATTAAAAGGGAAGTCATGAAAAAACAGAAAAGGCAGGCCATGCATAAAAAACCGAGCTTCTCCAAGTCTGTGTTTTTAGAATATAAAATGGTGCTTAATTCCACACTTGGAAACAAACTCCTCATTCATTCATTGTCTAAACACATTTATTTAATGCCAATATGGTTAGGCAAGTGTTCTAACTATTGGGACTATATCATTGAACAAAAGACACAGTCAGTGTTCTCAGGGAGTTTACATTTCACAGGGGGAGATGGGCATAAAGATAAGTGATGACAAGCAATGAAGAGAAATAAAGCAGGGTTGGAGTTTGGAGTATAGCTGTGCGTGTGTGTGTGTGTGTGTGTGTGTGTGTGTGTGTGTATGCATGTGTATCTGAGTTAGATTCCTTAGAACACCAATCCTGAGACAGAGCTTACATCCTAATACTTTTAGGAGGTACAAGCTCAGGGCAGTAAAAATGAGGGGAAAATGAAATGTAAAGCAGAGAAATCAGGGAAAAAGAAGGTGTGCATTTTTTAACCAGCCTTCTTCTTGTCAGAAGAAAGAGCTTATTGCTGGATTATTCAGGGCTTTCCCAGAGATAACATATGGACCTTTGTGTTTTGGGGGAGAAAGAGAGAGCAGTTTGTGTTGATTTCTTTCCATCCCTTTTGTCTCATTGATCAAAGTCCACCTAACACAGTGTTCCAATTCTGGTTGTGTTATCTAGCCTCTCAGGACAGAGAGGCCCCCCCTTCTGGAGGGACTTAACCCTTCATGAACCCAGTTGGGTTCAACCTGGATTCAAGAACTCCCCACTGGAAAAACGGAGTCAGCCAGCAAAGGTAAGAGATGAGCAGAGGATGGTGACAACCAGGGATTTGATCACATGCATTGTGCTTGCTGGGCCTACTTCATCTGGGAAGTAGGGCAAAAATGGGGGATGCCTGGAGACAGGTGGAACAAATGAATCTGAAGAAGCACATAAACTGAATCCAGTACATAAGCTCTTTTGTATATGGGTGTCAGATCTTGTTAATAAAGTACTATTGAGCAGAGTTCTGAAGCAAGTGAGAGAGCCAATCACATGGATATCTTGCAGAAATTCATTCTAGGCAGAGAGTACAAGTGCAAAGATCTTCTTGAGGCAGGAGGTGGGGGGCATAATGTGTTTGAGAGCAGAAAGGAAGCCAGTGTGGCCCGATTGGAATAATTGAGGGCAAGAGTAGTAAGAGATGTGTCAGAAAGGCAGTAGAGGTTAGGCCATGAAGGGCTTTCTAAAATATGGTACGTCTTTGGCTTTTACTCTAAGTGAGATGGACATCATTGGAGTTTGAAGCAAAGGAGTGACATGATGTGATTTACATTTTTTTCATATGGATACATGCACCTCTACATTTATTATAGCATTACTTACAGTAGCCGAACTATGGAAGTGGCTTGATTTACATTTTTAAGGGATCATTCTAGGTTCTGTTGGAGAATGGCTAATAGAGGAGTAAAGAAGGAAGCTGGGAAACCATCTTGGATACTTTTGGGTCAGGCAGTAGTTGTGGACATGGTGAGATGTTGGATTTCAGTTATGTTAAATTAGGTCTATTAAGGTTTGCTAATGATTGGATTGTGGGCTGTGAAAGAAAGAGAAATCAAGCATGATTTCAAGAATTTTGGCCTGAGCAACTGGAAAAGAGAAATGAATCTCACTAAGGCCAAGTTAATTTCTTTTGGTAATTCTATTTTGTGTGAACATATAGGACTATTTTGATAAAATATCATGTAGGATATTTTGATAGAAGAAGCTGAGCAGTCCCCTCCATTGTAAAGTATTTCAAGTTGAGTTCA
Source organism: Canis lupus dingo (assembly GCF_003254725.2). NCBI lineage: Eukaryota > Metazoa > Chordata > Mammalia > Carnivora > Canidae > Canis > Canis lupus. The sequence continues at coordinate 25,114,166 of NC_064265.1, read as the reverse complement.
TTCATAATGTATACTATGTTCAACTAATTTATATCTTTTAGATCCACTTGGTACGAGTAGATTGAAATTTAAAATTTCCAATATGCATTAAGTTTGGTTATAGTATCTCTATTAAAGAAAAAAGCTTAATTAACCCTAGAAGTAATAACTTGCCTAAGTGGTGTGTGTACGTGTGTGTGTGTGTGTGTGTGTGTGTAGGGGTGGTGAAATGTACTTATTTTTAGTAGTCCTCCAATAAAAGCAGGCTGGAACTCCCTGTACGATATTTCAGATTGCTTAAGATGTTGTCATGTTGGTTTTCATTGTTATTAATGCTAAACACTCTAAGAATGTCTCTGGCTTATGCAAAAGGTCCTGAAATATTTCAATGATTTATGAAACAAAGAGGCTTTCTTGATGTCTGCGAATCAACTGAGATGACTTCAACGAATGCAGTAGTAAGCATTTATTATAGCACATGGAACTCAGTTACCTGGATGCTTTCTGTTCCATTAACACGTTGTGAAAAAGTCTTGATGGAGCTTTTAGCCATAAAACATCCTAGAGTGTAATCTGTTTTTAGAAGATTAATTTCATCTGAAATAGTGGAGCAAATGATAAACAGCTTAAAGGAGACCAGAGAAATAGATCATGTTACAGTTGAGGGCAATAATATTGTTCCACACTTAAGAAAACTTTGCAGGAGAAAAAAATTTGATAAGAAAAATGGGTTGAACCATATTTATTGGATGAAATAGGTTAGGATATTACTGCCAACGTGTGTTAAAGGGGAGGGAATATATGGGACTGTTTCTAGTTAAAAGAAAAAGATGTCCACAATTTTATCTTATTTTAAAAACATTTTAAAAACTGCCCCCCCCAAATCTTCCAAACTTTTTTATCTATCTATCTATCTATCTATCTATCTATCTATCTATCTATCTATCTATCTTTAACCTGAGGTTTCCTCAACCCCAAATGAATCCTGGGGCCTAGCCAAGAAAAACACAAATGAGATGTAGTTGGTAGAGGTTGTACTTGGGGCAGACAAAGATTTTAATTAAGAATAGGGGAATAGGGGGATCCCTGGGTGGCTCAGCGGTTTAGCGCCTGCCTTTGGCCCAGGGCGCGATCCTGGAGTCCCAGGATCGAGTCCCACATCAGGCTCCTGGCATGGAGCCTGCTTCTCCCTCCTCCTGTGTCTCTGCCTCTCTCTCTTTCTATGTCTATCATAAATAAATAAATCTAAAAAAAAAAAAAAAGAATAGGGGAATAATTTGACTCTGGAAGGAATATAGTTAGACTGTAAGATTTTGCTTGTTATATGTTACATTCTTTTTGTAAAGATTTTATTTATTTATTTGAGAGAGAGAGCACACAGGCATGTGCAAGCATGAGCAGGGGAGAAGGAGAACCCTGTTGAGCAATCCCATGACCCAATCCTGGGATCCTGGGATCATGACCTGAGCTGAAGGCAGACACTTAACCAACTGAGCCATCCAGGCACCCTTAAATTCTTAATAATAGATGTCAGCCCACATTATTACTGGCAATGTCAGCAAGAAGAAAGTACCGCCTCTGTAACTCACCACAGCTGAGCAGAAGAAAGTGATCCAGAGGTTTGGTGCAGCTCAAGACACACTCTGAATGATTAGCAAACACTGAGTACCCAGTTTATGCCCTGTGGAGAGACACCCTTGATGACAAATAACACTCCTTAGCATTTTAGACAGACAGGCACAGGGAAAGGATATGCTACTTACCCAGGGGGTAGTAGCATATGACATTTACCACCCCAAGGAGATGTTGCAGATGGAAAATATTATCCATTCCAGAGGAGTTTTTAGACATATTTACAGATGATACACCCATGAAAGTTTGAGTGTTTGGAATATTCCAGAATCTTTGGACTTTTATATCACTAATCATCCTTTGATAATGAGCCTGATATGCCATTCTTTAGGCCTTCATAATATCTTTTATATTCCAACTCTGGAGAAACCTGATATAGTTAAGTAGTCGTGAATTCATTTATTCATTTAGTTAGTCAACATTTATTCAGCACCTATTTGTTGGGTATTAATGTAGGCAGCGATAATTAACAAAGGAGAGAGACATTTTTCTTATAAAGATTGCTATTATCTGGTAAATAATAATAGTAATTATTATTATGCTTCCCCAAGCTATATAAAACCCTGGTTGAAATGGGGGTGGAATTAGCAGTAACAACACATACTTCTCTGATTCTCTTGCCAATAATTGCAAGACCTCTACTTCTGGAAAAGGGTCTGGTAGTTATTTTTAGGAGTCCCACAGTGTTTCTGATGGGTACCACGTATAGCCCCTATTTTCTTAGTCTGCTGCTCTGGCTTCCTTTTACTTAAGCCTCCAGTCTCTGGCACTTCACTGGCTCAGGAGCCCATGATTGGGCTGTTCTCTGTGGCTTCCACCTCTTCTTCCACTGTGTATCATTGCTGCTGATGTGTGGGATCCCCTAGTTGGTACCTGTGCATCATACTTTCTGGACTCTGTAGGATGCCATAACTGCATCATATTCTTGGAAGAAGTAGCTAAAATATCTCTCTCCCAAACTGGGGTCACGTGATGAAGCAGTCCTATGGAGCTTCTTCCTGTTTTTACTCATAGCTTTTCCTCCCTGATTCTTCTTCTATCTCTCTCCAACTCACACCCATCACCATAAATTTAAAAAAAGTTCATTGGGGTTGGGGGGTGGAGGGCAGTGAGGATAGGTGGAGAAATCCGAGTGACAGCTCTAAACTTGGAATCATGGCCTCCTCTGGTAACCACAGTTATTAGACTGGCTTATGTATCTGATTCCCTTTCCTCATAGGATAGAATTCTCTTAGTTCTTGTTGCAAATAGACTTGTAGTTGGCCCACTTTATCAGGCCTGAAGGCATGCTCCAACATGATAGGCTGAAGTCTATTGTCTATTAATAATACACATCTGAATCTCATCACAAAGCATTATCATAGATAGCATCTCATTTTTCTCACAAAAGCCCAGAGGGGTTTTTTTTTTAATCCATTTTACAAATGAAGTCATTGAGGTTTGGAGAGTATAACTCGTCAGGGTCATACAGCTTAGATTCTCCATGCAGATTCCCTCATGTGGCATTCAGGTCTCTTTACACTCTGACCCCCACATATCTTTGTTAATTTTCCCTCTCTCCACCTCTCTGTGTAACTCCTATGCCCTTGCCATTGAGAAAGAACCATGCGCAATTTTGTGAATGCTCCATGCTCCCTTTTACCTTTGTGAATTTACACATGTGTCTTAGATTGGGTTCCCTAGAAACAGATTCTGAGATGGAGAATTGTACGGGAAGTGCTCTCGGGAAGTTCAGTCACAAAAAAGTGAGGAAAGAAAGATGGTAAGAAAGGTGAGGAAGGTGAGTTTGTAAGGAAGTGAGAAAGGCAGGACTGGGCTTTGGGAGAAGCTGATGTGCAGTGTGGCTGCAACTAAGGCCTCAGAGAATCTTATCAGGAGCATAACCTTGGGCAAGATAGCTCTGAGGCTGAAGGCAATTCCTAGTGAAGAACAAAGATGCAAGCAGTCAGCACCTGGTATTACCAGCAGCTGGGAGCAGGGGAGTCAGCCCTGAAGAGGGCATATGAAAATATCCACTACACATTTTCCTCCCACTTTAATATCCTTATCCAGCTAATTGCTCAAATAAAATATTGCCATATTTTAGTTTTCTTCATATTTGAATCATTTTTTTGTCTTAGACAACTAATTTTTCTTGGAGTTTCTAATTGACATTTTCTCCCCTCCCCACCATGACATAATAAACATATGTTTTAATCTAATTGCTAAGCTCAACTTAAAAATGAATGGAATGGAATACACTTTCTTCTTAGAAATGTTTTTCTTGGATACCCCTGACTTCCTGTTCTATTTTGGAACAGCTGTTTCCTAGCTCCCTTACCCAGCTCGCCTCCTGGGATATGTTTGCACTGAACTCCTGTGCTAACAATAATATTTCTTAGATTCCACATCTTCATCCTTGTGTTTCTGTTGAGAGCCTCAAGTTACTTTTTGCGAAGGATTAGTGGAAGATAGGCTTTTCATCTAAAAATGCATTCTTTTGCCATGAGATAGAATTCTAGTTTCAAAATAACTTCCACTCCTGACTTTAAAGAATTGCTTTATTGTCTAGTAGCTAATGTTGCTGATGAGAAGTCTGGTGCCTCTATGATTCTCCTTCGTTTGTAGGTAACCTGTCCTTTGATGATCATTTTTAGATCTTCTTCATATCATCTTCTGTGATTTTAAATTTCATTCTCACTGAGCATGAGTCTTTTCTGTTTTTTTTTTTTAAAGATTTGATTTTTAAGTAATCTCTACATTGAACATAGGGCACAAACTCACAACCTGGAGATTGAGTCACATGCTCTTCCAACTGAGCCAACCAGGGGCAGCTGGGCATGAGTCTTCTTTAGGTCATCCTGTTACGCACTTTGGGGCTGCCTTTACTCTCATAGCTTCTGTCTTTTCTCAGCTCAGGAATTTTTCTCCAATTATTTACTTTTCTATGTTTTCTTTGTTTCTTCTTGTATTTTGTTCATGAATCTCTTCAATTGATTCCATATGCATTTTCCATTTCTTTATAATTCTCCTCAGTGTTTTGGAAGACTTACTCTTCTTTTTTTCTCACTTTTTCTGTCAAATTTTTTTATAAGAATCATATTTTTAATTGCTAAAATCTCTTACTTTGATTGCTCCTTTTCATGACAATCAGTTCTTGTTTACAAATGTAGCTTTCTCCCAGCCCGTGGCAAGGGAGTAGGGCTTCCATAGCTCTGAACCTCTCAGATGTTAGAATGCACAAAAGTGTGTTCCAGTGGCTTGAAAGCAGTTCTCAAGAAAAAAAAAAAATACTGAGAGATCTCTGGGAATCTGGATGGAATACAAGATTACACCCTATGGATAAAATTTTGACTGTGGTGTGACATTCTTCTATTGAGACCTATGAAAATGACTAACATGAGTTGTGTGTTATTTTAAGTTTGTTAAAAATCCTATCTTGGAATTTCTTGGGGGTCATCATGACTTTTCAGGCATTCTCCAGGCCTCACTTATTGGCAGGATATGATTAAACTAGAAAGGGCAGCAAAAAAAGGTCAAGGTTAATTGAATTTATTCAAAGTGAGGAAATATTAAGAACTGCTATTCCATATAGATGAGGGAGCCAATAGAGAGAAGGAGGTATATGGTGAGCAGTGTGGTTTTTATGAGAAGTCCACAGAATGTGGTCACTTGTCCAAGGCTTTTTTGGTAAAGAATAATGAGAGGCTCCAATTTAAGGTACGTAGTCTCCCTTATCCATGATCTTCATTGCTAAACTGATTCCAAACAAATAAGTATTTATTATAAATAAAGGATAAGAGACTGAGAAATAATTTCCAATGTCAGGAGATAACAGTGTTGATGAATCATTTCCCCTCCAAAGAACTATAGATAGTAGAGATTTAAGAATTCAATTTTATGTAATATGTTACCGATATTTTTACATTAAAAAATCTAATGTTTGTGAGTGTTGCCTAGGTTATAATAATTGAGGTTGAATTATTCTTTAAGGCTTGTTGGCAAAATCTTTATTTTTTTAGGCAATGATAAAAGAAAAGTAGTAACTTCCAACCCTGGCAAAACTTCGACATTTCTCTCTGACCCCTCCAAATAAAGTATCTGTATTTATTTATTTATTTTGAAAAAACACTAGAAAGAGAATTTAATGCCCTTGGGAAGAATCTGCAAAGGGTTGAAAACACCCAAAGGCAAAGACCAGCCCTGAGGGTTCTAAAATATTATCATTAATATTATATGATGGCATTGCTTAGAGATATACTATTTACCTATTGAATAACTTTTTAAAAATTAATGTTACTGGATAAATGAATGCATTCATATTGGAGTACTAATTCCAATCAACCCCTTTTTAGTTTTCTGGTGTTGCTCCAAATGAGGTAGGGAAGGATTTGGGGTACAGTTGGGATGGATGAGGTAAAGGCTATTGACCTATTGATTTTCTCTGAGATTTTGTTGGCAACCCTTGGTAATATCTAATATTAGTATAGATTTTAGAGTTTACTGAAAAATAGGCTCTAAGAGAACACTCAACTTTGGAATTTTGAGAAAGGGAAGTCACAGTCATATGGACAGGAGATGAAAGCATTTGTTAAATTTAAACACTAGGTGTAAAGTCAAATGAGCATTACTCCTTAATCTTACAAGCTGTAAAATAAAATAAATCAAGTCCAGTAGCTTCAAGTTGACACAAAGACACATTTCCCCCACCTTCCTCTCTTAGGATTCATCACATTAATACACACACAAACATAAAACCAAACATCATTATGCATTTTTTTTCTATTTCACTGCTATACCTTTTTTCACATTAGCCCCTTTCTTGGATTTTGAAATTTAGAGGCATTAACAACAAATTTCAAATAAACACGCACATACCATTAGGTATGAAAACATTTCTCATGGTTAAGGAGCTCTTGATATTTACCACTCACCTATTTCCCTGGCTACCTTTATTTTTTATTATTATTATTATTATTATTATTATTATTATTATTTATATATTTTTTTATTGGAGTTCAATTTGCCAACATATAGCATAATACCCAGTGCTCATCCCACCAAGTGCCCCCCTCAGGGCCCATCACCCAGTCACCCCAACCCCCCACTCACCTCCCTTTCCACTACCCCTTGTTCATTTCTCAGAGTTAGGTGTCTCTCATGTTTTGTCACCTTCACTGATATTTTCACTCATTTTCTCTCCTTTTCCTTTCACTATTTTTTATATTCCCCAAATGAGACCATATAATGTTTGTCCTTCTCCAATTGACTTATTTCACTCACCTGGCTACCTTTAAAAAGGCTTTCAGGTGGGCCACCTGGGTGGCTCAGTGGTTTAGCGCCTGCCTTTGGCCCTTGGCATGATCCTAGAATCCCACGTGGGGCTCCCTGCATGGAGCCTGCTTCTCCCTCTGCCTATGTCTCTGCCTCTCCCTCTCTTTGTCTCTCATGAATAAATAAAAATAAAATCTTAAAAAAAAAATTTAAAAAGGCTTTCAGGTTAACTATTGAAAACCCAAATATTATAATTTGGTACCACCCATCTTCAGAATCCAGGAAACAGATCAATATTTGAGCTACAGGCAGTTGAATCTATGAGCAAACCTTGTAAAGGAGCTTAATACAAGCAAGTGCAATTCTCTAATTAATCAGATTACATTTTTTATAAGTACTCACTATATAAAAATTTGGGGGCTCTGTTAATGGTCTGTGATAGGGTAAGTATACAGATTTATGCCTAACCAAGAAAAGTCCAACTGAACATATTTTGTTTAAATTAATAAAGAACTGTGGAGGGAATTGAGGGTTGAAGGATTAGGTAATGAATAAGAGAAACAGATGCAGATGAAATATGACTTCCTTCGTGTGGTGTATTTCAGGGAATCTTTAATTTACCTGAATATGGCCATGAGTTATGCTTAGAGTATTGTATTAGAATTCCTAGTAGAAAGGGATTTAGATATACACGTAAAGTTAAATATGGTTAGACAGTAAAATATTGATTGCTTACCACAAACAATGCAGCAGGGTATCTAACACTTGTTTTCCTTGTGGAACATAATAAGGTAATTAATTTATCTCTAGCTGAGTTTTATTTCCGAAAAAAAATTTTTTTGGTGGAATAGATGTGAATGTATTTTGTGTGTATCTTGAACAGCTCTCTATTTGTGCTGTAATAACCATGTGTGGTTTGTGGCAGCACTTTAATGATCATCACCTTGGAAATAGGGCTACTTCCTTTTTCTTTTAAATAGTAAAATACAAGTGTCAGTAGTAAAACAGCACTCCGGATATAAAAGCTAATGACTAATAGGAGAGTTCTGACCCTCTGAATTGCGTTTACTGTTCACCAATGATTATGTCATTAGGAATGAATTAGATAGTCAATGAGGTGAATCTTCAAATCAAAGCTGCCACTTTGAAATTTTCGATAATTTGTTCACTTGTAGGATTAGGCTAGTATTTAACAGCCATTACTGTTCTATTGCTGGGCTTATGTGGCCGTGAAAAGCAGTTTTCTTCTGGTATCGTTCTTTCTCTCGCTCTTTTTTTTTTTTTTAGCAACTGTATCTTTTTAAAGCTTTTTAGAGTTCTCTGATTATTTACTCTTGATATGAACAGCAAGCTAGAGCCAAAATAATCTACTATTTACTGTCAGGAAATCATAGGAAAATGTGGGGTGGAAGGTTGAGAAGAGGTCAGAGGACTGTCCTTAACAAAGGACGTTCCAGAAATGTTGAGGGATGGTGATTCTTGCTCCTGCTTCTTACTATTTTTTTTCTTGCTTATTGTTTTTAGTATCTAAATAACATGAAAAAACATAATGGCTATCTTTTTTTTTTTTTTTTTGGTCTCCTGGGAGAATTCACTTACGACTGTATCTGGTTTCGAGTACTCTTTTTTTTTTATTGCAAAAACATTAGTTCTTTTGTGGATACTCAGCTGCTTGTACAAATTGGAATAATAGCTACAACAATAGCTTCCACTTCTTGCATGTTTGCTATGTCTAGATGCCATGCTAGGGACATTATCTGCACCACTCCATGTAGTCCTTATTGCATGCTGTGAAGTTCCAGGGTGGGAGTAAAAGGGGACTGGCTGAGACGCAGAGAGTAATGTGCATTTTCTTTGGTTGCACAGAATCACATCACTGGTGGCAAACCTCCCTCCTCCACTTGAAATTATTGATGTAAAGGACAAACCTGCAATATTTCCTAAGAACACAGAGGAAAAAGATATGGTAAAACTGATTAGGGGAGAAGGGCTGGAGGAAAGAAAGCAGATGAATAATAATTAAAGTAACAAGGAACAACGTAAGAAGAAAAGGTGTGTTAAAACCCAAACAAAACAACTCGCTGCCAGTGGATTGGAAGAGTTTGCTATGATTCAGGCAAAATTCTTAAACTGGGAATTATAAAAAGAACAATTATTGACAAACAGATCTGGTGAATTTTTCTGAAGTCTGAGGATAAAGAAAATATTTTCTTTGAAATCCCTCTTTGACCCAGGGATTATTTACAAGTGTTCTTTTTGAGATTTTCCTGTTGTCTGAAAAAAAAAAAAAAAGTTCCTGTGAAGGTGGTCCTCATGATGCTGTGCACCAAGAGTTGAATTGGAATTTCCTAAATGTGTTTGGTGGAAAATAAAGTGGGATTTCTAAATAGTTAACATGAGGACAAAATCAAATATGTTTTCGAAATACCTGGTTGAACAAAGTTAAGTAGCTTTTTTTCCTCCAAATATTAACTAATTCTTAAAGAATTTCCTAGAAGGGAGTAAAGTTCGTAATGTTTCCCAAACCTTCAGTCATTAAGTCTCTTTCCCTGTTTTTTTCTTGATGAATTTTTTTGGATTTGACTCCAGAGAATAAATTTTGGGAAGTAGTTTGAGTTATGATTGCTGAGGAAATTTTTGATGGTGTTCTCCAGAAAGGGTCATGGCACCCATGTTTCAGAGCAATGGGTTGTTGATTGTTTCTTTCTCCAGTTTGGAAGTAGATTTACACCAAAGAAAGCTTAAAAACACCTCCTGGGGCACCTGGGTGGCTCAGTGGTTGAGCATCTGCCTTTGGCTCAGGTTGTGATCCTGGGGTCCTGGCATCAGAGTCCTGCAGGGAGCCTGCTTCTCCCTCTGCCTATGTCTCTGCTTCTGTCTCTCACAAATAAATAAATAAAATCTTCAAAAAAACAAAACACCTCTCCCATTGTCCCATGGCTGGGGAGATTACTGATTTTACCTGCCCAAGAATATCAGTCACCAAGCCCTATACTTCGGTGAATTGGAAGTGGAGGTGGAGAGAAAGGGAGGGAGGAAGAGAGAAAGAGAGCAGGAAGGAGAATCTGAGACTGGTATCTGGTTCATTGTGTGTCTGTGTGTGTGTTGTGGTCGTCACAAATGCAAATTTCAAGCATCTCTTGCCTTCTCTCATATAGCACATAGAAATCCAGACCGAATGTGTTTCTACAATGTGATTGAGAATCAAGAGTCGAGTGGTTAGCCTCTAATGATGACCTGGTCATTTTAATGGAATTTTGGCTTATCAAGGCTTATCTCTGGTCAGTAGTGCTATGTTACGAAAGGGCTGTGATATGCTACAGATGAAGGAACAGAGGCTTGGAGAGTTAGGGATTCGCTAAAATCACACACACAGTGGATGGGGGAGTTGCTGCTAGAACTTTTCCTAATGGCCAGGCTGTTCCCCTTGACCACACTCCTCAGAATAGGTTGTAATTCTTGCAAAATGGAGCCATGAAATATTTTCCAAAACATCTCACAGTGATGAGTTAGTAGGAATATGATGAATATCATGTTACCATGTAATAATCACTTATGAAACAGAAAAAATTATATGAGGTTTCTTTCCCTAAGTAAGAATACCATTCTCTGCCAAGACTGAAACTTATTCAGCCCATAACCTTTGCAAATGAAAAGCTGAATTATTTTAACAGGGTTTTTGAGATTGGTTTTATATTGTTTTCAGAGTATATGCTCAAATAACTTATTTCCTGAATTATGCCTCTTGAGAAAATAACCAGTCACAACAAAAGTCTAAATTTTAAAATTATCTCCCTTTGAAACAATTTTTTTTTACCACAATAAGATACAGCCAATTAATTAGAGCAAAGGACATTCAATTAATTTCGTATTTCAAAGTTAACCTCTCTGAAGTACAGAGTTCACATTTAAAAAAATGTCCTTGATTCTAGTTGCCATACTTTATTCACTGTGAATCAAGCCCAATTTGGCGGAGAAAAAAAATACCTGGTTTAGAATGGAATTGTGTGAGAACTGGCTGAATTTGAATTTTGCTTGCTTGAAACAGTTGATCTACTTATGTTGTTAAATAGCATTCAAAGTTGAACCAAGGAGACCCCAAATGCACAGAGGCCACAGTATAATTTTTGTCCTCTTAGAATTCATTGATTTTTTGAAGTTATTGGAGCATTTGTTTGTTTTTTTAAAGATGTCTGCCATCTGACGCATCCTTTGCTGGGTATTTAGAAACATGCTTACTAGCTCTTTGTTTTTTGTTAGGAAGTGGATTCTTTCCTCTTAGCCTGGCTTATCTGCATCTGCAGTAATTAGTTGGGTGGTGAATTAAATAAGTTACACCTGAGTTAGTTGAGAGCTTTAATCTGCCTGCATGAGTAGGAAAATTCTAAGCTTCCACTGAACTGAAAACCTAACTCACTGGCAGGATAGAGGGTGACAATGGTCACAGCTAATGAGGTTCTGTTGGAAGGGATTGAATAATCATTTAAAAATCCACTCATTGGCTGATCTGGCTATCAGGACAGGGCATTGTCACACATATGGCCTGGCTGCCTGTGCCTCTGTAGCCTGTGGTTAGTATCACCTTTCAGGAGAGTCCACTCCCCAAGGCATCAGCAACCATATTTTAACAATAGGAGCAAATATATGATGGACTTATGTTTCTTAATCAAACTGAAATTCTGCATTTGGCTAACAGTATCCTGTATTGAGGGGGAAAATGGCTGTTACATCTTCTGTTTGTTTCTAAGAGCCAGCAACAAGCTCTTGGCATCAATATTCATAGTGGGTTTTCAAACACTCGGCGAAAAACATCAATAGCATCTGCTCGCACCCCATCACCCTATCCCACATTCATTTGGTAGATAGCACTAGCTAGCTGGATGTTAGATTCTGCACCTTTCTGTATTGAAACTCAGGATTTACACTGTGGACTAACTCCAGCATAGTTAGAAAGTTGCTTCAAAACAGTTATATTTTGGCTTCAGCCTTGCTCATGAGGCCCAGCCCACTTGACCAAAGAGCAGAGCCAAAGACTGTGGACTCTAGTCCTAGCCGCTCTCTGACTAATGGAAGGACCTTGAGAATACTGCATAGAGTCAGAGGGCCAAGATTTAAATCCTGCCTCTGTATTGGCTACCTTTGAGATTTGGGTCAAGTACTTAGTTTCTTTTATCTATATTATGGGGATCAAATTATAATCCCTGTGTACTCTACAAGGTAACTAGGGCCAGTTGAAAGGAGCTTTAATTGTTATTTTTAATATTAAAGTTAAATAAGTGTGTATTTTCTCCCTTCTGGTCATAGGTTTATCCTCCAGAGAATGTCTACCACAATTCCCTATTAACAGATATTTGTGATCAGCTATATTGCAGTTGTTAAGCTGTAATATTTCCATTGTAAGTACCTCTCACTGCTGCAATCATGGCATATTTTTCCAAAGCTTCATCTTTCTGCCCATACTCCTTTAGGAGGCTACTGGTTTTCTCAGTAAACCTGTTAAATTGTGGCACCCAAAACTTGAACACAGAACTCAAATTTGGGGCCTGATATGTGCTTAATATATTCTTATTCTGCAGAGCTCAGAATGAAGTCTCAAGATTGCCTCAGGGATTTTTAGCAGCTAGATCCATTGATCTTAATGAGATTTTAGCCTGTAGAACACATAGGTTTTTTTCACATCAACTTCACATGCATCTACTTCCTATACCTAATAGTATATTAAGTGATGGCTAACTTTTATCAAGTGTTTTCAATGTTTGCATACATTGTTTAGTTCTCACAGCAAACTTACAAGCAAATTCTATTGCTTTCCTAGTTTTACAAATGATGAAGCTAGGACTTAGGGAAAAAGAGATGCAATATATTTTTATGTGTTAACCTTGTGTAGTACAATCCTGCCAAGTTCATTAATTCTAGGAACTTTTCTTTCCTTCTTCCTCCTTCTATCCCTCCCTCCTTCCTTCCCTCTCTCTCTTCCCCTCTTTCTCTTTCTTAATAAGTTCCTTGGAATTTTCTATGTACACAGTCATGTTGTCAGTAAATGTGACAGTTTTACCTCCCCCTTTGCAACCTGCATGACTTTTCTTTCTTTTTCTTTCTTTCTTTCTTTCTTCTTTCTTTCTTTCTTTCTTTCTTTCTTTCTTTCTTTCTTTCTTTCTTTCTTTCTTTCTTCTTTCTTTCTTTCTTTCTTTCTTCTTTCTTTCTTTCTTTCTTTCTTCTTTCTTTCTTTCTTTCTTTCTCTTTCTTTCTTTCTTTCTTCTTTCTTTCTTTCTTTCTTTCTTTTCTTTCTTTCTTCTTTCTTCTTTCTTTCTTTCTTTCTTTCTTTCTTTCTTTCTTCTTTCTTTCTTTCTTTTTTTTCTTTTTTGCCTTATTGCATTGGCTAGGACTTCCAGGGCAATTTTGAGTGAGAGTGGTTTGAGTTGACATCCTTGTCTTGTTTCTGATTATAGGTGAAAAACATGTAGTCTTGCCCTAGTAAATTTGATGTTAGCTGCAGGTTTTTTTTTTTTTTTTTTTGACATCCTTTATAATTTAGAGGACCTTCCCTTCTATTACTAGTTTGCTGAGAGATTTTAAGGTGTTGTGAATGTGTGTTATATTTTGTAAAAATTTTTTCTGTATCTATTGATATACCACATGTATCTTTTTTTAGGCTGTAAATATAGTTGAATTATATTGATTTAAGAAAATTAAACCAGTCTTGCTTTCCAAGGATATATGCCCGTGGTTGTGTTGTATTATTTTTATAAATTGTTGGATTTGCTAATATTTCATCAAGGATTTTTATGGCTGTTTTCACGAAGGATACTGGGGTGTAGTTTTGCTTTTTTGAAATGTTTTTGCTTGGTTTTGGCATAAGAATAAAACTGGACTTGTAAAATTAGTTGGGACCTGTTCCCTCCATATTTTCTGGAAGAGAATATGTAGGATTGGTCATTTTTCCTTTAAGTTCTTGGTGAAATTTGCCAGTGAAATAATTTAGGCTTGGGGATTTCTTTTCTGGAAGATTTTAAACTACAAATTTAATTCTTTAACATTTTTAGGACTCTTTGGGTTATCTATTTTATTTTGGATGAGTTTTGGTAGTTTGTGGTATTCAAAGAATAAGTTAATTTCATCTAAGTTTGTTTCATCCATTTTCTCTATTGGTTTTCTGCTTTCAATTTTGTTGACTTCTGCTCTTTATTATTTCATTTTTCTGCTTATTGTGAAGCTTATTGTGCCCCTTTTTCCTAGTTTCTTGAGGTGGAGGCTTAAGATTATTTAACACAAGAATTTAATACTATTAATTTCTTTCTGAAAATTGTGTTATATTTAAATATTTTCTAATTTCCCTTGGGATTTTTCCCCCTTTTACATGGATCAGAAGTGTGCAGTTTAATTTCTAAATATGTGGAAAATTTCCTGTTATTTCTTTTGTTATTGATCTATAGTTTAATTCTGTTATGGTGACACCTAAGTGGCTCAGCAGTTAAGCATCTGCCTTTGGCTCAGGATGTAATCCTGGGGTCCCAGGATTGAGTCCCACATTGGGCTCCCTGTATGGAGCCTGCTTCTCCCTGCCTGTGTCTCTGCCTCTCTCTCTTTCTCTGTATCTCTCATGAATAAATAAATAAAATCTTTAAAAAATTTTTAAAAATTAATTCTGTTATAGTCAGAGAATATATTTTGTATGATTTAAATTCTTTGAAGCAAGTTGGAGTTTGATTTGTGACCCAGGATTTGGTTTCTAGCTACAAGATAAAGTGTCTCTAATAGCATTGTATCTTCCCAGAGTCAAATCTCATGATGAAGGATGAGAAGGTGGGTCACTTGCAAAATAGTTTTTATGGGTTTGATGTGTGGGTGGTACATTTTGTTATGTAGCAATGAAAGGAAAAACAGACCAAACTATTCTGAGAAATCAGAGATAAAATCTACATTAGTAACCTAAGAAATTTAATGGGTCCAGGAGTAGAGGTACAAATTGTAAGGTAATCAAATTTACATTTTAGTACATAAGATATAGCTTGTTTGTGATCATATTCAGAGTCCTAGCTGGTAATTAAAATGATTTCTTTAGAAAGCAGAATAACCTCAGTGTTTGCAAATAAATTTTTATATAGTACCATAACATAAAAAACTTAGGTGAGAGTAGAGTGGTGCTGACTTCATCCAGAGCTCCCTTCATGCATTTCCTATTGGCTCTCAGCTGCAATTTCTGGCATAACAGTTTAGATTACTAGGATTCTACCAAGTATAGTTTAAAAACTAGGTCTGTGGGTAAATGATAATATTCAACATTAAGAACTTCCAGAGCTTTTAGCCAATATATAAATAAATAAATAAATTCAACAGGTATTTATTATATTTTCCATATTCCAGAGACTCTACTAAGTGCTAAAAATAAAGAATGAGATTAGACAGGTCTTTATTCTCATGGTTCCAAAAAATGGGAGTAGGGAGGGGGATTATTATTAAATTTGCCCTGTTTAGCAACCTTGCTGATGTTTATATTTGTTCTAATTGTTAATTTTCTTTGGTTTTCAGAGCAGCAATAAAATCATCTGCAAATAATGATCATTTGATTTCTTTCTTCCAAATATTTATATGATTTCATTTTCCTCTTACATAACATTGGGAAATACTGACGAAACAAGGATAATCTTTGGGAATGTATTTTTCTTTTTCTTTAATGGACTGCTTTTAGTGTTTCATCACTAGGAATAAGTTGCTTATAGTTTATTTTGGATAGTTACTTGTAGTATTTTTTTTTTAATATTTTATTTATTTATTCATGAGACACAGAGAGAGAGAAGCAGAGACATAGGTAGAGGGAGAAGCAGGCTTCCCATGAGGAGCCTGATGTGGGACTTGATCCCAGGGCCCCAGGATCATGACCTGAGCCAAAGAAGACACCCAACCACTGAGCCTCCCAGGTACCCCCACTACTTGTTGTAGTATTAAAGAAGTAGCCTTCTATTTCTGATTTATTAAGAGTTTTTTTCTTTTTAAAATATCAGGCATTGGAGTACCTGGGTGGCTCAGTCAGTTAAGTGTCTGCCTTCAGCACTCCCCACTCAATGGGGAGCCTGTTCCTCCCTCTCCCTCCATCCCTTTCACTGCTTATGCTCTCTCTATCAAATAAATAAATAAATAAATAAATAAATAAATAAATAAATAAATAAAAAAAATCTTTTAAAATAATAAGGCATTAATGTTATCGGATATCTTATTGGTATTTATCAAGATCATCTTTTATTTTTAGCCTATTAATTGGTGAGTCACATTAATAACCTATTATACAGTGAGTCACATTAATAAACTTTTCTGCAAATATTAAAATAATTTTAGGTTGATCAAGGTGTGTGTGTGCATATTTAAAATAGTCATCTGAATTACATAAATTTTATTTTACTGAATTGTTTTTTTTTTTTTTTTTTACTTGTATATAAGTAAGATTGGCTTGTAATCTTTTTGTGCTCACATTATCAGGTTTTGGGATCAGGGATGGATTAACCTTAAAAAGAAATTGGGAAGCTTTCACAATTTTTCAGTGATCTAGAGTTATACTGTAGATATGGTAGCCACAAGCCACATGTGACTATGTAAATTTACATTTAAATTAATTAAAACAAAAAATTCAGTTCCTAATCCCCATAAAATTATCAGCAATTTCTCAAAAGGGAGTTTAGAAGCTGCCTCTAAAACCAGAATGCAAAAAAAAAACAAAAAAACAAAAAAAAAAAAACAGAATGCTTCTCCCACTTTTAATCCAATCTTCATATTGTGGCCTCTCTTACTTTTCTTTAAATCCTTTTGCCCTCAGTTGTCACCATGGGGGTGAGAAGATGTGGGACAGGAGATGGGTTAGGTCAAGGGAAGGGCACTAAACAAAGGTGACATCCTTTGACTTCTTTTTGGGTCTCACTATCTGACCACTGATGTTGCAACTGCTTATTGACCACTGGCTCTTGCTTTTACATTGCGTCCTTTTCATGTTTTCTCAAAAGAAGGTGTCACTTTTGGAGGGTATACTTGGGTGAGTTGTTGTTCTGTTTCTCCTGTCCTCTTGCCCTTTTCACTCTCTAGGGTAAAAATCTTTAATCTTGCATCACGAGAAGTCCAAATATTTTTGTGCCAAGTGTTCAAGATTTCCTAAGACCAACACTACACTCAGTCTAGTTAATCTTGTTTCTTTTTTACAAGTATTCTTTCTTGGGCAGCCCGGGTGGCTCAGCGGTGTAGGGCCGCCTTCAGCCCAGGGCGTGATCCTAGAGACCTGGGATCGAGTCCCATGTCAGGCTCCCTGCATGGAGCCTGCTTCTCCCTCTGCCTGTGTCTCTGCCTGTCTCTCTCTCTCTCTCTCTCTCCTCTCTGTGTATTCTCATGAATAAATAAAATCTTAAAAAAAAGTATTCTTTATTTATTTGAGAGAACACGAGCAGAGTAGGGAGAGAAGCAGGCTCCCCACTGAGCAGGGAGCCTGACGTGGGGCTCAATCCCAGGACTCTGGGATCATGACCTGAGCTGAAGGTAGATGCTTAACCAATTGAGCTGCCCAGGCACCCTGTAGTTAATCTTGTTTCTGTCCACCACTCAGAATCACCCTGTCCTCTGTTCAGGCAGTCATCTAAGTGGTTTTCAGGTGAGTCACTCTCATGCCTACTGCTCTGCCTGTAAATCTGTCGATTTACACAAAGCCTCTCGTGTTATCCAGTTTCTTTAAGGTCCAGCCGAAGCCTTATTTCCTCTTGGGAACTCATCCTCTTGCTCTGACAGTGGTTCTCAGAATCACCTAGAGAACTTGTGGAAACACAGATGGCTCCATCAGAGTTTCTGATTAGGATAACTGGGGTCAGAGGTGAGAATATGCCTTTCTAATAAATTACCTGGGATGCTGATGCTGCTGGTCCACTTTGAGAACTCAAAGCAATTGGCATCAGTGTTGCATAATTCAATACTCAGTGGTCTTGTTCTCCAATTATGTCACCTGTCTTAGTTGCATCTCCCTAACCCCACAATGGAATGTCAAGAGTGAAGGAAACTCAGAAGGTTGCCATGCTCTTCCAGGAGGAGGGTGACCTTCTCTGTCTTTGTTGTTGGCCAAGTCTTCTTCTTTGCAGGCCCTGGCTGGTGTCTGCCACTTCTTGTACCTCTACTGGGGTGCGGTTAGCCAGCAACTGCCGTATCTGCCTGCCTGCAGCTGTGGCTCATTGTAAATTAACCCTTGGCCACTGGATGCCACTCTTCTGTCAGAGTTTCGGGCTCACCTCCGCTGTTAACTCCTACCGGTGAATTATTATTTCTGGTTTGGCCCAAGGGTTACAGTGTGAAGTTTGATGAAATTGTTTAACTGATTATAACGTCCATCTCTCCAGCGAGCTGGTGCCTGGCTTAGGCAAACCACAGAGACTTTCAGTTCCAGTTGTTGTTTGCGTCCTGGTGTGATCTGAGTCCTCAAAAACCTCTTCCATTCCCCAGGCTTCCCCACTGTCTGAGGCCAGAGCTTGGCATTTTCATGCCTGTGCTGCTCCTCCTCTCAGTCAGGAGACTGGCACAGAATCACATCCTTTCAGCAGTCATTGTGTGCTTACCTCTTCTCAGCCTCCCTGGGCTGAGTGACATGCCCCTTCCACTATACTTTCCCAGCATCTTCAATGTATTTCTTTTGGAGATTTACAGGACATTGTATTTATTTGCTTATGTTGGGAGGTTGGCAGGATGGAGGAAAAGTGTACAGGCTTGGAAATCAGACTCAGATTCTGGGGGATTACCTGAATGGCCCCAGTTCTTCACCCTTTTGCCATATGACTGGCAGTTCCTGATGCAGACTCACTAAAAGCTAGAGTAAATTCCGGACTTACCTGAGTTTGCCCATGTAGCTTTCTTTGGTCAGTGGAATTTAGCATAGATGATGCATCCACGTTTGAAAGGTGCTTGCACAGCTGGATTTGCCCTTCTGGGTGTCTGCCATGGCAGAACAATATGTCCACGATTGCCTGATGTTCCCAGAAAGATGATAGGCCCTGAGAGCAGAGTCACCCTGAATCGAGCCCAACCTGGATCAAAATGGCCCTTTGCTGACCTGCAGATTACTGAGAATAAATCAATGTAAGTTTAATCTACTGATATTTGGGGGGGGGGGTTGTTGGCAGCATTTTGGTGGCAATACATAAACAGACTGGGGTTCAAATCTGATCTCTAAAAACCAGCTGTGGTTTTGAGATATATCCAGGCCTTTTGATGGCATTACCTTTAAATGGGGTCAGTAGAAGCTAATCTCTTAGGGTCACCATTAAGTATGTAAAATGCCAAGTGTAGGGTCTTAAAATCACCTCTACAGTTACCAGCTGATAGTACCTACCCAGTAAATGTGTGTTGGGTGCACCGAATGGAAACTCAGAGTCGTAAAGGGAGGAAATGTCATATTGTGGGATTCCAGGACTTGTTTACAGTATTGCAAGCATAGAATGGACTTATAGAAGCTTGCTTAGGGATGCCAACCGCCTTAAATTTCTGGAGAACAAGATGATTCCACTGTGCCTAGAATGTAATATAAGAAAGTAATTCTATGTTAAGGCAACCCTTTTGGGTACCCTCCCTCCTCAGGAGCTTTATCCTATCACTCAATAAACTTTATTTTGGTGCCCACCAAAAAAGAAGAAAGAAAGAAAGAAGAAGAAAGAAAGAAGAAAGAAGAAAGAAAGAAAGAAAAAGAAAGAAAGAAAGAAAGAAAGAAAGAAAAGAAGAAAGAAAGAAAGAAAGAAAGAAAGAAAGAAAGAAAGAAAGAAAGAGAGAAAGAAAGAAAGAAAGAAAGTTCTATGTTTGAGGCCTCTTTCATCTCTGTGACCTGCTGATCCTAGGATCCTTGTTTCCTGAGCCCTTATTTCTCCCCACATTTGCCGTGGCCATCTGATCCTGCTCGATGGTGTGCAGTCTAGGGCCTGACTCTGGTCTCATACAGCCTGGTGGTTCTTGAGTACTTATGGTGTGTCAGACACTATCTGTGGCACTATATTGTTACTATCTCACTCAATCCTCATATCCCCATCAGAAGAATTCCCATAATATAGAGGTGGAAGTGGAGGCTTGGTGACACCACGTAGGTCACACAGCCAGTAAACAGTAGAGGTGATATTCTTACCCAACATCTGACTCTTAAACTTTTGCTTTTACTTTTATTTCATGCTACACTATAGATGAGTAGCTTTTCTTCCTCTCCCTCTCCCTCTCCCCCTCCCCTCCCTCCTCCCCTTCTTCTTTCTTCTTCTTCTTCTTCTTCTTCTTCTTCTTCTTCTTCTTCTTCTTCTTCTTCTCCTTCTCCTTCTCCTTCTCCTTCTCCTCCTCCTCCTCCTCCTCCTCCTCCTCCTCCTCCTCCTCCTCCTTCTTCTTCTTCTTCTTCTAATAAATGTTTACTAGAAAATCCAGAGTTACCCTATAGGAAGAATCACATGAGTTTGAATGGAGATGTCTGCAGAGCACAGTGGATGTGACATGACACAAAAGCCATTACTACAAGTTTGCTGGGGATCCTATTTGCAACTCAGATGCATGTGAATTTTTTTTTTTAATACATGAAAGTGGTTTGTGAGTCACCTACTAGTTGTTGAGCCTCAATGTCATTTGCCACGGAACCTCAGGAAAGGTGCTAGGTGGCCTGTTTGTCCTCTGAGCTAATTGTGATGGGCAGTTGTGATTCTTGCCCTGCTCTCATCTCAGGAGGGCCACACATATTTCCTAATTAATGTTTATAGCTCACCCTGGTCCCCTGAGATGGAAGCAGAGAGAAAGACTTGCCAAATGATTGCACTGTGATTTTCATCCCACTGATTGATAATGAATTCCAGAGATAATCTAAACCCTGTCCTTGGGTTTAGGGCTGGCTGGCCTGAATGTGTGGCTGACCCTTACGTGTGTGGGTTAACCTGGGCATGGGATATACCTGCAGGCCTATGACTTCTTCATAATTGCCACAGTTGACCCCTGGCTAGGATTTGGTCTTGTTCTCTCCCTCTCATATGGAGAGATCCAGGGTGCAAAGTTAGACTGTATTCTTCCTTCTTGTTATTTAGTGCTTTATTTTGACCACATTGAACTGATTGGGAACACCATTGATGAACCTGATGTCACTGAACTCCTGCTGCCCAGAAGGTGTGACTTTTTCTGAACAAGTGAGGCAGAGTACTGATTACCTAAACTGAGCCCCCCTACCTTTTGCTAACAGAACTCTAATTTTGTTCACATAATTGCTTTTCAGGTGACACTACTCCCACCTTGGGGTTATGTAAATCTTGGTTAATCTAAGCCATGTGTGGTCTTCTTATTGCCCTAGACACTTAGTTAATGGTGTGGGATGGGCATCTGACCCAGCTTTGGTCACTGAGACTTGAGGAGAAGTCTGTTGATGCACAGGCATTGGGAAAATGTTTCTTTACTCTGAAAGAGGAAACATCAGGGAGAAATGGCCTTTTCTGGCTAGTTGTTGTCCTGCCTGCAGGTGAAACCTAAACTGTGGCAATTTTCTTGTGGAAGTTCATTGAGGAAAAGAAATAAGCTAAGGACAGTAGAGCAGAATAAAATTGGTCCTTGATGGCTTCACTGAGTCTGAATGAACCAACCCTGGAGTCATCCTCCTTTGGTACTTAATGTTATATGAAATAGTAAAGTATCTTCACTGCTTAAACCATTTAAAGTTGAGTTTTTTGTTAAGTGCAGCTAAAAACATCTTAATGATACCCCAAAAAGTTATTTGTAACAATATGAAAATTCCACATAGTTTTTAGGATCGCACTGGCTGTCTTAGTTCTTCTATCACTCTCCTCTCTTTGTTTCTCTGCTCTGACTCTGGCTCATTCTCTTACATTTCATTCAACACTGGCCAACTCTACAGTCTAAGCTCCTGAGCATGGAAGCACATTGATGTGATGCAGAGGGGACCCAAAACCCACATGGAGGCTTAATAGATAACCTCTAAAGATCTTTTATCCACTCTGAGCATTTGTAAGCAGTGGCAGGGCATAAAATGGGAGAGTCTAGGGAAGCAGATATGCTTGATTTCCACTCAGCCACTTACTAGTGATGTGACCCTGGATTATGTTATGTAAACTCTGGGCCTTGGTTTTTTCATGTATAAAATGGAATCCAAAACACTCTTTCATGTAAGATGATTACAAAGATTAGATCTAATAAATGCCTGGTCCTTGCCTGCCCCTCCAGTCTGCTTCTGTTCCAGCCACTCTAACCCCTACCCAAGTCTTCCAAAGTGCTTCACCTTCTCTCACCACAGGACCCTTGCACATGCTGTTTTCTCTGTGAGGGATGCTCTTTCCTCACTCTCTCAACCCTTACCATTTGGTGAACCCCTATTTGCCCTTCATGCTCTCAGATCAGGGGTCTCTTTCTTTCCTGAGTCTCCTCCATAGATTGTCTTTCTTTGTTGTTCTCATGAAACCAAATTCCTTTCAGAGCACTTATCACAGGTCCTAGTTATTTCTTATTTCTTATTCCTTATTATCTTATAATTGTGGCTCTTGATGAATGTTGGTTTCTGCCAGTAGCCTGAAGTTCCAAGAAATCAGGGACCACATCTCATGTTGATGTCTTTGGTATCCCCAGGTGCCCAGATCAATGCTATTCCTATAATATTCAATAAAATTTGTTGAATGAATGCATGAATATGCAAATTTCTGATATTTAGCAGGGGCTCAGTAAATTGTAACTGCCATTGTTAGCGTGTTCTCTTATCAGACTTTCCAGCCATTTCATATTTCCTTATGTTCTTTTGAATGGAATCCAGAGTATTTCATCACTAAGTTGCCCTTTACATATGGTACAAAGGAGCAGATGGTAGAGTATCGTCAGAAATCCCAAAGGACTTTACTTCTCTCTGAGCCTCAGTTTCTTCATTTATGCAATGAGTCAGATCCTTACTTTTCTGGCATTCTTAACATTTTCAGGTGCAGGGCAAGTTGCAGGGGGAATATGGCATGTCTTCTTGGCTCATTGATTGTCCCTGAATATTTGGGGAAAAGGAAACCTATATAATTAGTTGATACAACAAAAATGCTTTTGAATCAAATTGCAAAATGTGCACAAATATTAAGGCAAAGTGATCCACTTCCAAGTCCCTTAGTGATGTGCATTCCTGTGTCAGAGTCACCTGGGCCCTGTCCCAGGGGATTTGGTTTTAACTGGCCCAACTTGAAGCATCAGTATACATACGTATACATATATATACCTTGAAAAGCTCTCTGTGGAATACTAATGTGCAGGCAGGGCAAAGACCTTTGCTCCAGGGTACTTTGGTGAAAAAATGCAACTGAGTGCCCTGGATGGGTTCAAAGGTCCTTTCTAGTTCTGCCTTTTTTTTTTTTTTTTTTTTTTCTCCAGGTCTTCTCCAATGATCTTGCAGTTCTAAAATTCTACCTCTAGGTCCTTCAGGAGCTACTTTGGCTCTTCCCCATAGGAGGGTATTCACTAGCAATCCAGGCAGTAGACTCATGGGAATTTTCAAGGGTGCTTGGAAACCACCCCATGGCCCCTGTAGATAAGCCTGCCTCTATGTTTTCAGGGAAGAAAAATGGTGTGTTACTCACTTGTCTCCCATCTGGCTGGTAGCTGGGTTTCACTGACCAGGAGTCTGACCCATTGCCTGGACCTTAGTCACTGTGTGGGCTGCACAGCAGAGAATGTGAAGGCTTCTCCCAATAAAGCATCTCTGCACACTGCCTTTTGAGCAGGCACATCTAGAGATCTTAACGCTCAGCATACAGGGATGCTAGGAAAATCAAATGTGTTTTATTTATAAGTCCCCGTGCTCCCCCTTCCAGCCTCCCCAAGAAAAAAATTGCAAGCAGTGAATGCAAATAATTTTTCAAATCGATCGTTTTATGAAAATGCCTGTTTTTATTCTATCTTTTTTAAGGACTAGAGAATCACATAAATGACAATTCCAGAAACCGGAGATTTATGACTTTTTTACTTTCCAAATATGTTGGCAAGGAGTAAAAAAAAAATAAAATTTTGTAATTTCGGGAAGAGAATAATGTACTTTTTTATTAAAATGGAAATGACACACTGCTGCATATCTAAGTTGATTTAGTGTTTTTATTAGTTATATAACTGTTTTAATACCTCACTAACTATTGCGTTCTCCCTTAAGGTTTCCATTGTTCACATACCCTAGAAACAAATTGATAATTCTGAAAAAATAAAGTATTTCTTGGTTGTTTGCTAACAGCAGAATAGCAATCAGTCACCACAGGGTTACTACAATGGGCATCATTATATCTGGATCCTTATCAATTTCACTATACGGGTAAGTATTATTGCTGTATACCGGAACTCCTTTGGTGTTATTGCTTAATTTTAATTGTGATTGTAAAATGTGAACAATGTGGATCTTTAAACCACAATTAAACACCTGCTATACTTGTTGTCTGTTGGCATTTAAAGATATATTGAGTATTTAAAAACTGCTGATTCAGATATTACATTGAGCATAAAAATAGATTTAATTTGAGGACAAGTGTTTGCTTAAGGAGGAAGTTCCAGGAAAGTTTTCGGAAGTCAGATAGGTGAATCCAAATTTAAGTTTGCTGGGAAAACACAGACCAGAGAGAAAGTGTAATCGTCATGCAGGATGTCCTCTGGCCTCCTCCTGCCGGTCTCATGCCAATTTCCTTCAGCAGCGGGGATCTGACTCTGTGTCCCATTGACAACTTGTTAATGAAGAACCTCCGTACAGGAAGCACCTGTCCGATGTTGATGAGATATTAATAGGAGAAATAACAGAGTTACAGAGGCGCAGGGGAAGGTAGTGAGGAGAAGGGAGAATGAGATCTGCTTTCAGCCCCAGGTCCCAGCCCAAATCAAGTGTTAAAAATAGGGGGTTCTGGCCTTGGGGGCTTAAATCCTGCAGATGGAGGGTGATTGGAAGTGTCCTGAAATCCATATTCAGAGCGAGCATTGGTCTCTGAGCTGGGTCTGCGGTTTGCAGACTGAAGGTTTTATTTCATTTTTTTTTTTTTTCCCTGACAGGTCAGTGGATGGCTCCATCATCTCCACCATCATAATTAACCATTTACGGGTGCCTGCACCACACAGTACTCAGCTCTCAGTTTCCAATATCATTTAAAAGAACGTCATTTGCCTAAGCTCAGATATGCTTCAGTGTCTTTGGAAAAGAGCATTTCTTGTTTTAATTTCCCAGCAGTGTTTTTATAAACAGCGAAGAAGGGAGTAGTCTGGGTGGGACAGTGGGACGATAAACGAATCTTTCCTTAGAGAAACAGGACCACAGGTTGGATGTGAGGAGCAGGAAAGAATAAAACATACTGGGTTATATTCATCTAAGCTTAATTTTTTACTGACGAAAAATCAAATCAAAATAGATTTGCAAATCCCAACTTTCCATTTCAAGTAAACAAATCTGATGGTGCGCAAGGGAGCTGCTCAGCTGCGTGGGAGGGTTCATGCAAAAACGATTACACTTTTTGCAAAGACTGCAGAGCATGCAGCTGAGAGGCGGATGCATGATGAGACGTGACGAGGGTGGAGCCTGCCTGTTGGGGAGTTGAATCTGGAGTGAGGCATACAGGTAAATTTCCATCCAAGTCTAGAAGTTGGACTGGTGTACTCACATATGCTGTCAAACCCTGGGCCCCTCTCTCCGAGGCTCGATCTCAGTGTCGCGACGCATTAATGAGAAGCAAACCAGCCTTAACAAATAGTCCTAGTGTTCCGTGAGAGTCACTTGATGACCCAGAAGAGGGGATCACCTAAAAAAATAAGAACCCAAATCTTTCGTTTCCCAAGGGCAAGCCATTCTCCCTCCTGTGTCTCTCTGTTGTCACCAGCACAGTGGAAGTGATATCCTTCCAGATGGAAGTCCTTGTGAAATTCTAGGTCCAAGTTTAGGGTGAGAGAGGAAACCTCCTGGGGAACTTTGTGTTGTCTTTCTTTAAAATCATACAGCCTGAGCTCTGCCTCTGCTTGGCACACAGTAATAGGGGGATGGAGGTGGGGAGGGGGTGGGGCAAAAGATGGGGGAAAAGAGAGTGGGCATCAAAAAGTCTATAGTTACATTCTGCTTTATAATTATAGCTTGAAACCTAGTCACTTTATTATTTTTTTATTTTTAAAGATTTTATTTATTTAATCATGAGAGACTCACACACACACAGAAGAGAGAGAGAGAGAGAGAGAGGCACAGACACAGGGAGAAGCAGGCTCCATGCAGGAGCTTGAAGCAGGTTCCAAGCCAACGTGGGACTTGATCCTGGGTCTCCAGGATCACACCCTGGGCTGAAGGTGGCGCTAAACCGCTGAGCAACCCCCCCCCCCCCCCCCCCCCCCCCCGCCGGGCTGCCCAAAACCTAGTCACTTTAAAACCGAATTTGAGAATTGTTCCTCTTGGGTCTCATTTTAAGGGACTCAGATATGATACTTGTACCTGATGAAGACACAAAGTAGTTGGTGCTCAATAGATAATTTTGAATGAGTGCGTAGATACAGAGCAGGCCCATAGAATGGATTGTGACAAGAGTTGATATACAAAGACATTCTAATTCAGCAGGCAACTTTGTACAATGATGGAAATAATAGTATCTTTGATTATGGAGGCATATTAATGAGAGTAACATCATCTGCTCTCATCAAAAAACTGCCAAATCTCAATGGCATAACCCCGTGTTGGATTTCACTCTTATAATGTCTCCAGTGAGTGCTCCTGGCTGGGGAGAGTCTCCTCCAAGCAGTGATTCAGGTACCCTGGCTCCTCCAATTTGTGGCTCCTGCAGCCTCAGCATATGGCTTCCAAGGTTGCTGGGAGGAGGAAAAGAGTATGAAGGACCAGGCATGGGAGGGTTTTAGGGGGCAGGCTGGGAGGTGCACCATGAATCTCTTTTACCCACTGTCATCCAGAGCTCAGTCCCGAGGCTGTACCTAACTACAAGGGGGAATGAACTAGTTCAAGAAGAGAAAAGAGTTTGGTAAAGAGAGGAGAATTGTTCCCATGTGTGTTAGAAGAAACTAATGGGTTAGGAAGCATGCCAGGCTCTTCTACTTGCTGAAGGAAAATAAAATATGCTGAACAGTTTGAATAATCTTTGGAATGGAGGGAGACATAAAATGTTTCCCATTCATGGCATGTACCTCGAAATGGCCAGGGTATCTCAGACTCAAAACAGGAGGGGAAACGGAGGGGGACTTCTGTTTGGAATGGATGGATGCTTTTGTTTTAGGAATCACCTTAGATATAAGCATGTGTTGCTCTTAAATAAGTTCACACTCTCTCTGATTGCTAGTATGGTAATTGGAATTAACTGCTAATACTTCCCTGGAGACCAGATCACCTGTTTCCCAAGGACTGGCCTGGACAATGCAGTGATAGATATAGGTCAGTGAAACTGACATGATGTTCAAGCTGGATTTATGTCATAAAACCCATGTGATTTATTGATACGTTCTTACCCCCCCCCAAAAAAATAATTAGGAATTTTGTGTTTCTTGCATCTGAAGCGTGGTGCCCAGAATGGAAAAGAAAGGGAGTTTTTCTGTCCCCAGGGGATTTCCAGCATACTTTTTTTTTTTTTTTTTTTTTTTCCCAGCATACTTTTTAGACCAGTGCTATGCAGAGTTGTTACCTGACTGGTGCCAGCTCTTGAATGTTACTGGTCTATGACAAATCTGAATTTTAGCAGAAAACATTTGGAAGTTTTTAAAGCAATTCGAGTGTATCTTTGATCTGTTGAATATAAATAATAAAAAATGTGGGCTTATATTTTGCACGTCTTTATTATAAAAATGAAATGAAGAAACACTTCATTATTTTACAGAAGTGTTGGTCTGGAATGGATTGGAAACAAAAATAAAGTGGTTCATTGCCAGGGATAGTTTGAGAAACACTGCTTTAGATTTCTGTCTTACAGTCCATAAGGTAGGGTTCTGTGAGAATTAAGAGCTCAGCGAAACTAATTGCTCTACAAATGGACAGCATTTTCATCATTGATATGTTCAGCAAGCTCATACACTCCCAGGAAGACTGCCTTTCCTATCCCACTGGAATATTTGAGAAAAAAATAAAAACAGAGCAGAAAGACACACCACAAAATATGTTTTTCAAAGCCACTATTTACTGTCCCAAGTGGCTTAGCTGGTGTTCTGACCTATCTGTGGTCCAGGGGCTTACCAGACATTTAATCAGGGCACAGATTAAATAAAACACAACAGTGGGATGGTTCTTGAGGGATGTACTTGTTGTCCTCCAGTTCTCAACTCACTTGTTTTTTTCTCTCCCAACATGGAATGTTTTTGGGCAAAGGAGCAGCATGATCAAAGGATATTTCCAGAAAATCAGAGTTGTTCACCTGTACAGGATAGATTGAGCTAGAGAAAGCACAGGAGGCCCCTGGGACAATGACTTTGATTGTCTGGCATATCATTTGTTTTTGAAATGGGTCCCTGGAATCACCTTGATCTTGTTGTGATCATGGTTGCCTGCATGAGAAGCCCAGTGCTGTAAGCCCGCATTCCCAGTTCCACTCATTAGGATGCTAGAATACTGTAGGAGCATCCACTGGATTCCCAATTACAGTTAAAGAGAAAATTTTTTAAAAAAGATTTTATTTATTTATTCATGAGAGATATAGAGAGAAAGAGGCAGAGACATAGGCAGAGCCTGATACAGGACTTGATCCCAGGACCCCAAGGACCACAACCTGAGCCAAAGGCAGAGACTCAACAACTGAGACACCCAGGTGCCCCCCAAAATTCTTTTTAATCACTTTTCTAGAACAGAAAAGATTTGTTCACAAGAACTAAACCCCTATTAAAGAATAAGCTATCTAGAAGTTTAGAACAGCAATTGCATATATTACTAAAAGTATGGATAAAAGTTGGAGAGTGACTTGCATATATTATTAAAAGTATGGATAAAAGTATCATTGCATAACTTTAGTGCATCCTGAACCTGAAGAGATGTATTAGATACGCTGACACAGGCAGAGAGGAAACTTTTCTCCTGCCAAAATTTGGATGGAAGTCCTTTCTTCAAGGCCATATTTGCTACTTCGTGGCTCTCTGACTGGTCTCCATTATGGAGAATCATTTGGCCGTCAATGGTACTGTTTGCCAAGTATTTATTGAGTCCCTATTATGTGCCAGGCATCATGTAGGGCACAGAGAATACAAAGATTAGTGGGATGTATCTCTGCTCTTTTAACATTTATACCTCAGTATTGAATTGCGTGCTACTTAGCTCTGGTCAAAGTGCAGATCAAATAATTGATATCTGATAACCCAAAGATTTTCCAGCTTCATTTCTGCAAATTCTCTAAGATACCTTTATATCTGGTTAGACCAACCAAATGCTACATATTGGATATATTGCCTATATGTGATATTATTATGTGGACTTAACTTTCAGTAAGCAGTAATACCAGAAATACAGAAATATAAAGAGCATAAATTCAACTTTTGTAAAACTTGTATTGAATGATTTGACCATATTATCTAGTGTCCCTATACAAGAGTTTGCAAAAGTAAGTTCTTTGTATAACTCGATGCTAGTGAAAAACTTCTCATCTGGTATTTTTGCTTATTAGAAAATAGGATTTATGCAAGTTGTTACATTTTCTTTCTTGCTTTGGCTACCGGGATGCTCACAGCTAGGTACCTTTACCTTTCTGGTAAAGGTAGCTATCTTCCTTTGTTTATGATATTTTTTCCATAAACAACAACAACAACCACAACTTTTTCTGTATCTTTTATTTGAAGCCCTTTCAAATTCTTAAATAAAATATAGGAAAAATATAACACATAATTCTAATTATAAGATAAATTATAATTTCTCTTCTTTATAGTTCTTGGGAAAATTCGTTAATGGCAGAAAAACTCCCAGAAACCAGGAGGATTGGTTCTCCAATGCAGCACTCTTTTAAGACCCATCCCTAAGTGTGCTTGTTGGGATTTTATAGACCGCAGTTATTTTAGGTAGAAGAAAAGAGTATCTTCTGGACAAAATGGTGATTGGTACCTCTTTGCCTTACCCCAAAGCATTTTCCCCCTAGGCTGTTTTCTATTTGCTCTAATAGGGCGTGTCTTGCAGCTCTCAGGTTCAGCTGAACTGCACCTTTGTCATGTAAAACTCTCTCCTGATCTGGACCTATGTATTTATAGCGTTGTGTAAATTCGCCACTTTTTCCTGACTCAGGATAACAATATTTTTGTTTGTTTAATTGCATTTATTCATCTATCTAGGCATTATTATTGGAGTGTTTCCAGTACATATCAGACATAGAGTAGAAATGTATAGCTGAGGCCAAGCTGATATTTTTGAACTGACTTTGGAGGAGCTTGCAGTCTGAAGGACACAAACACCAAGTCCAATGATCCTTTTCAATCATGAGGTTGAATGTTCCCCCCAAACAAACAAAAACTCAATGAATAAAATAACTTCTCTGTTATGCTGTGTTCACCATAACACCTTATGGGAACAATAGCGTTGGGGATCCAGAGGGAGAGAATCTGTGAAAGCTAGAGAAAGTAATGGAATTTATGGAAATGATACTCATGAAAATAAGAAAAGATAGCACACAAAATAAAGAGAATACTGTTGTGAAAAATTCTTCAAAGCTTGGAAATCAGGCATGTCTTTCAATGACATATAGGAGTGTTGTCTAACAAGGCCACTTAAGGATAATTAATTATCTTGGGGATGTGCCTTTGCTTGACTTTGTTATTTACTGTTAATTAAGGGCTCAAACTCTGTGAAGATGCGTGTTAGCTTGTAGATGTCATATGGCAGAGATGCAAATAATTTCTGTCCAATAGCAACGATGACCCCAAAGCTTATGGTTGTTATTGTCCTGTGGAACATTAATCTGTTTTGTATCTAACCTTGCAATCTAATTCTAATATTTCTTTTTAAATGCCTATAAATACCCCATTCCTCAAAATACTCTCTGGGCTGGATTTACCTTCTTACTGACTCCCTCATTAATGAGTTAATAAATCTTTGACAGGTGCTCACTTTATATGGTACGAGAGTCTTATTTTCAACTATGAAGAATTATACTTGACACTATATATAGCATTTTGCACATCTTACATTATTATTAGTGCAAAATCAATGTCCATTCACCATCCTTGCTTAATAGAAAACTTTCGGAGTTTCTCCTCCCCTGCCGTCTCAGTGAGAGGTATGGAAAGTTGTTTGCTTTGTTGTAGATGTGTGGAGGGGCCCAGTTATTGTGTGTCTAATCTTCCATCTGACAGCTCAACAATTTTGCCTTTTTATATTTTTAACTTCTATCATGAGATCCCACCATGGTCCACAGCACAAGGATGTTGGTATGGAGACAGTACTGGCGAGTCTTCTTTTTTTTTTTTTTTTTTTAAATTTTTATTTATTTATGATAGTCACAGAGAGAGAGAGAGAGGCAGAGACACAGGCAGAGGGAGAAGCAGGCTCCATGCACCAGGTGCCCGACGTGGGACTCGATCCCGGGTCTCCAGGATCCTGCCCTGGGGCAAAGGCAGGTGCCAAACTGCTGTGCCAC
The DNA here is from genome assembly GCF_003254725.2 of Canis lupus dingo. NCBI lineage: Eukaryota > Metazoa > Chordata > Mammalia > Carnivora > Canidae > Canis > Canis lupus. The sequence continues at coordinate 25,082,760 of NC_064265.1, read as the reverse complement.
CCAGGGATCCCTGGGGAGTCTTCTTTTAATCCACTAAGTTCATATAGCAGAGAATTTCTCTGACATTCTTCCCAGTATCTTTGCCCAACAATAATACCATGCCAGAGCCCATAAGGAGACAGCAGGACATATCATCAAGGGCTTTTATCTCTCATGTTCGATTTAGCCCTGTTTCTGGCCTTCCAACCAAAATAATTAATCGATTCAACAAACATTTATTATGCACCTGAAAGAAACTTTCCACAACTATAGAACAACAGCAGTAAACATTTGTTTAGTGCCTACTACGTGCCAGGCATGGTTCTAAAGCACTTTATGTTATTAACTCAGATAAATGAGATTCCTATATATAAAACCATATACAGCTATACAGCTTAATAGGATTAGGAACTAAGACTCCATTAAAGATGACTTTACTGTCTGAGGCTCAGTTGGTTCCCATAGGGCTCCATGCTCAGTGGGGAGTCTGCTTGAGATTCTTTCCCTCTGCCCCTCCCCTGGTGCAGCAGGCACGCACTCTCTCTCTCTCTTCTTAAACAAATAAATAAATCTTTTTTTTAAAATTTTTATTTATTTATGATAGTCACAGAGAGAGAGAGAGAGAGGCAGAGACACAGGCAGAGGGAGAAGCAGGCTCCATGCACCGAGAGCCCGATGTGGGATTCGATCCCGGGTCTCCAGGATCGTACCCTGGGCCAAAGGCAGGCGCTAACCCGCTGTGCCACCCAGGGATCCCTAAATAAATAAATCTTAAAGAAAAACTCGATGACTTTACTATCCCAGAAAATTTTTGTCTGAAAAGATGAATTTGCAAACACAGTAGACCTCCCTTATCCAAAATTTTGCTTTCTGTGGTTTCTTTCTTTCTTTCTTTTTTTGTGTGGTTTCAATTCAGTTTTATTCAGAAGCAGATGATCCTCCTTCTAACTAGTCAATAGTAGCCTTATGTGAAGTCATGTTGCCTTTGTCATGCACCTCACTTCATCTCTCACACATTTTATCACCTCATATCAACACAGGAAGGAAAATGGTGGGTACAGTATGATGAGATATTTTGAGAGAGAGAGACTACATTCACTTAACAGTTATTATAGTAGGCTGTTACAATTGTTCTATTTTATTATTAGTTATTTTTGTTAATATTGTGTCTAATTTATAAATTAAACTTTATCATACATTTATATTATTGGAAGAACATAGTAATATAGGGTTCAGTACTATCCACAGTTTCAGGCATCCACCTGGGATTTGGAACATGTCTCCTGTGTTTAAGGGGAAACTATAGTAAATTTATTATCTCAGAAACTTGTGGGAATCCATTTTTCCCATCAGAATAACAGGTTAGTAAATCAGGTCTCATTGGGGTAATGATAGCTCTTTCTCAGAATAATACTTGACTCTCATCAAATACTCTCTACTCTTCAAGGCTCTCTTCAAAATATTTGTCCACTGAGCTCACCAATCCTAAACTCTTTTTTTTTTAAAGATCTTATCTACCTATTCATGAGAGACACGGGGTGGAGAGAGAGAGAGAGAGAGAGAGAGAGAGAGAGAGAGAGAGAGAAGCAGAGGAAGAAGCAGGCTCCATGCAGGGAGCACGATGCGGGACTCGATCCCGGTACTCCAGGATCATGCACTGAGCCCAAGGCAGAGGCTCAAGTGCTGAGCACCCCCAGGCGTCCCAATCCTAAATTCTTCTGTCACAAACTTTACTCAGTTCTAATCAGGATACCCACATTGAAATACTTGTCTTAAATGGAACCCCTGGGGCACCTGTGTGGCTCAGTCAGTTAAGCGGCTGCCTTTGGCCCAGGTTGGGATTGAGCCCCGCACGGGACTCCTCACTCAGTGAGGAGTCTGCTTCTCTCTCTCTCCCTCTCTGCTGCTCCCTCTGCTTGTGATCTGTTGCTCTCTCTCAAATAAATAACATCTTTAAAAAATAAAACAAATGGAACTCCTCAAATTTAAAATACCTGTTTTTCACTTTCTCTTCTGAGATGTTAGTAAGACTTGTCAAGGCATCCTTTGGTGCAGGTGATAAACTTGGCTTTGCTTGATCAACAGTTCACTTTGATGGTCTCTTCAGGGAGTCAGCAGTTAACACCTGCCTGGAAGTTACATTCCAATGAGGAAGGCAGATCTTAAACAAATAAACAAATACATAATATAATTTAAGGTAGACGTAGGTGCAATGCAGGAAAATAAGACAGGGGAAGAGAATAGAGAATGCTAGGAGGCGGGATCTACTTTAGGAGGGCTTCCTTGAGGACATGAAATTTGAACAAAGACTTAAGAGAAGTGAGAAGATCTGGGGAAAGAATGTTTCAGCTGAAAGGAACAGGGAGTAGAAAAATCCTGAAGTAAGAAGGACTGTGGTGCATTCAAGATGGAGCCCAATGAGGTGAAGAACTGAGGAAGCATAAGTTTGGATACATGGAAGGGAATCATGGTAAGATGTTTGGATTTTGTTCTAAATATGAAGGAGAGGATGTTGGAGGAATTTAAGTGAGGAGTGACATGATCTGATTCAGATTTTTAAAGATCCCTCTGGCAGCTTTATGGAGAGTGGATTGTGGAGGAAATGAATGGATTTTTGGGTGAGGATTAGGAGGCTATCATAGAAATACAGATGAACCATGATGTGGTCTATTTGGGGTGCTGTCAAATTAGCACTTGGGCTAATTAGCACTTGGTCAGACTTGGGATATATTTTGAAGTCAGAGCTTAGTTTGGAGAATGGCCTTTCAGTTTGAATACTCTGGTCAATGGTGGTGCCATAGTGAGACCAGAAGAATAGAGGAAGAGGAGGAGGAAGGAAAACCAAGAACTCTGATTTGAATTAAACTTGTGGTGAAATGGATAGACATAGGGGGGTGACTTAAGGCCAGGCTGGCATTATATAAACTCACTCCCCTTACCCTCTGGTGGCTTGATGGCAAAAACCTGCTCTTAGGTTCTACAACTTTCCCTCCATCTCCTTCCATCCCCCAATATTCTCTTTTTCTAATCATTCCTAGTAGGAATGACTTGGAATTTACATATGCTGAAGTCAAAATGAATATACAAGTTAATCTACATATTCTAGAGTTTCACCTAAGGGAAATTTATAGTGGGGAGAAAGATTATTTAATTAGCAATATATTGTGAAAAGGGCTATTGTATAATTTTTTTTAAACAGTTACAATTTTGGATCCACTAGTGGGTTGGGAAATCAGCTTAGTAGGAGGTGAAATCAATTTAGTGGGTCACAAACAGCATTTGAAAAAATGAAATAGGATAGAGAATAAAAAGAGTGCGTCACACTTAATAAGGGTATGTGTTACGTGAAATTTTTGTTTCACACACACACGTATATACTGGACCACAGTGTAAAATGAATTTTTTTTTTACAGTGAATTGTAAAAGACTGAAGTCACTGCTATAGGAGAGGTATGTTGCAAGTATTTGTTTTCAGGTGGATTGCTGAAATTTGAAAGTCTAATGCTATATTTACAGTTAGGGTGAAGCCACATGACCTGTGATCCTTTAATTTTTCTTGTTTATAAAATGGAAATAACATTTTCTCCCTATATATTAATCCGGATCCCACCGGATGGTGAGTGAGAAAACTCAGGTCAGGATAGCTTACGTTAAAAGAGAAAAGGCTTTATTGGAAAGATTCTGGGTCAGTTTATGGAGTCTGAGCAAGAGCCTGAGAAAGACGTGCATCTTTGGCGCCTGGAACTGGACCAGTGGACTTAGTTCTGTTAGGACCCTCTCTCTGTGCAGTCTGTCTTTGCTTGGTTTCATTCTTTCCTGTGGCTGTCTTTCCATGGCAAGAAATTATAATTATCGTTAGCCTTGGGCTTCTATTATTCTAGCTCTGAGATCTAAGAGGCCTCCTTTGCTAGCATCCATTAGATAATCTCAAGGAAAGGCTCTGATTGGTTCATTTCTGATCACATGCCCATCCCCGAACAATCACCCTGAGGAGGGGGATGAGGGCTTAGATTAGCCAGGCTGGGTTTTGGGTATAAGTGGTGTGTGTGTGTATGTGTGTGTGTGTGTATGTGTGTGCACATGGGTGCATGTGCGCCTGCACCCATATGCTTTTAGAAGTTGAAGAAACGTATGATAGGAAGATAAGAACTACATCTTTTATATGCCACCAAAGTGTTCTGAGAATTAATAAAATATAGTTCATGAGAGGTTCTGAACTTGTAATTTACCTGGAGGAATAACTTGAATGTCATCACAGGAAACTATAAAAAGAGCAAGATGTGATTAATTCTACAGGAGGTGCCTTACAGGCCACCCCACCCTCTGCTTGACATACAGAATGCCTTCCCAAGGTCCTCTATGCATCAATCCTAGCTCAGCTGGGTCCGTGCAGAGTTTTGTGATTTATTAAGCACATTCATTAGAGCCAAGTCTACATGAGAAAGACCCTGAAACCCTAAACTTCTTCAAAATATCATAAGATCTAAACTCTGCTCTAAGATTCCAAATACTTCACATTTAAAATAAGCTTCATACTTAGGAAATGAAGATATCTGGTAATGGTGAGGAAAAATATTTGCTAATGAAAATCTAAATGAGGGATGATGAAGCTAAACACCATTAGATCTGGTTAGTTTCCCTACGTGATGGGTTGAAGGCTGTCTTATCCACAGAACAAAAGTTTCTTTATGCCAGCCATTCTTTTCTTAAAGTATCACCTCACTGTGAGTGAATCATTTAAATATCGTATGCTGCTCCAGACAATGTCCTGGCTACCCAAATATTTTCTTGTCAATCTTCTGTAATAGGTTCTGTCACACGGGGCCCTCCTGGGAACGAAACAGGTTTACTTTAAAATTTTATGAGATCAACTCCTCTATATCCAATGGCTGGTCATAGAATAGGATTATTAATACAGAATAAGTAACAGGCAACTGAATTAGAGGACTGTAATTCCATTGAGAAGCTCTAGATTTTTAAATTAATTTAATGCTTATGAAAGCTATAAGACTGGCAGCCCAGGAGAATGAAGTGGGCTTTTTTCCCCTTGAGTAGGTACAGCTGTATCGGGAACTATGACCAAAACTTTTAGCAAGGCATGTCAAGGTGCTTTCTTCATCAGTGCTCTTTGTGGGGTAGCTACATCTCTCCTTGTCTGACCTCTTTTTTTCAGAACGATGGATGGTGGCAGGGCTTTGTGGTCAAAGAAACCTGGGTGGGATTCCTAGTTCTGTCTCTTGCTTATAGTGTGATTTCGGTAAGGCTGCCAGATAAAATACAAGATGCACAATTAAATTGAATTTCAGATAAATTTGCAGATTCTTACTGTAACTTACGCCCTAAATATTACAGGGAACATTCTAACATTAAAAAACTTCATTTTTTTTGGTTTTCTGGTATTCAAATCTAGCAATGCATCCTGTATTTATTTGCTAAACCTGGCAACTCTAGGTTTAGGGAAAATCATTTAAACTCTCTTTGTCTTAGTTTCCTCATCTCTAAAGTGGAACTAATAACACTTATCTTGCAGGGATCCTGAAGGCTTAGATGATATAACATATTTGACAAATATTTATTGACTGTGTGGTGAACAAAGCCAATAAGAATCTGTGCTCATGAGGTTTATATGCTATTATGGAGGAGGTAGACAATAAAGAACATAAATATTGTGTCAAATGGTAATGTGTACCATGGAGAAAAAAGCCTGCAGCGAAGGGGTAGGGATTGGTGGTGGAAAATTAGAATTTTAAGTAGGAAGGCTTCACAGAGAAGGAAATATTTGACAAAAGGCTGGAAGTAAAGAAGGGATCCAGTCCTGTGGGTAGCTGGAGGGAGCTCATCCCAGGCAGAGAGACTAACAAGGGTAATAGTCACGAGGCAGGAGGTGTCTGGCATGTTGGAGAAACCATTGGAAAGCCGGGGGGTGGGGGGGCAGTGAAGAGGAATGAGCCAGGGGAATGGAGAAGGATAATATATGTAAAATGTTTGACATGTGCTTGGTGCTCCTTATTCCTTCTGTAGACTTATACAGACCCTGATGAATGCTGGTCAATGACCAAAGAGTCTTCTGGAGGGTCATAGTCTTCCAAAGCTGGCCTTAGGGTCTCAGTTTCCTCAGCCATAAAGTGAGGATGAGAATGACATCATGACTTCCCTTACAAAGTTGTTAAAGGGGTCAACAGAGTTAAGACATGTGAAAAGTTCTGTGAACCATAAACTGTCACACATAGGTAGTATTATCATTCAGAACTGCACAAAGCCCATTAGCTTTTTCTACTTTCCTTTCCGATAGGGAAGAGGTATGATTTGGTAATTTCTGTAATTGAATATGCATTCCTGCTTTCAGCTGGTTAGTTCAAAGCTCTCAGTTGATGAATCTAAGGCTATGGGTTTTGGTTGCAGTGATAGCCAGTCAGTTTTACTCTGTTTCAAATTGCAAAGTATAGAGTAAGCTCCACTTGCCAGAAATTCAGATGTTGTTAGCCTATATGTTACAAAGGAGCCTTGCTGTGAGCTTCAGAGACACGGTAGGAGCATGGAGGTGAGGCTGGGGGTGGGCAGGTAAGACAAATTGGAAAAGGCTTCGGGAATTGGTGAGCCTTCCTAGAATCCAAGGTCAGCAGTAATTAGGAACAGAAATTAGAGCTGGGATCAGTGCAGAGTTCTTGGCCAAGTCTTGAAGGAGCAGTTTGGTACTGAAGATAATTTGTACCAAGTTGCTCAGGAGCTCAGGCAAGGGCAGGAGGCAATGGAGTGGGAAGCCGGATACCTGGATCCCAGAGGCAGGGCACTGCTTGCTAAAAAATTGGGATGGAGTAGTGGGGATGGAGTTTCTTTCCACCTCTACTGAGATCATTTGGAGAGTTAATATGTGGTTGCTAGGCTTCTCTGAGTCAGAGACAAGGGGGTGGGGCTCGAGAATCTTAAAATAGAAAAACGACCCTGGTGATTCTGATGGAGAGGGTCTGAGACCTTTCGGTGGAGGTAAGTGTGTTCACCTGTTTTGGTGAGGTTTGAAGAAGAGAGGATTGTTTTTATGTTTTTGTTTTTAAACATTTGAAAAAAGGTAATCTCTACCCTCAATGTGGGGCTCGAACTTACCACCCTGAGATCAAGAATGGCATGCTCCACAGACAGAGCCAGCTGGGCACCCCAAGAGGATTGTTTTTAACACTAAACTGAACTAACCATGTTGTATTTTGTGTTTTTATGCCACTCTCTTATATCTCTGTATAGTTCTTTCTTTTTCCATGAGTATTAATCTTGACTTCTCTAACTAAATTGTTATTATTTTTAAAAGATTGTATTTATTTACTCATGAGAAACACAGAGACATAGACAAAGGGAGAAGCAGGCTCCCTGTGGGGAGCCCGATATGGGACTCGATCCCAGGACCCTGGGATCGCAACCTGAGCCAAAGGCAGACACTCAACCACTGAGCCACCCAGGCATCCCAAATTCTCTAGCTAAATTAAAGTTATCTGATGGTCAGGGACCATGTCTTTCACTTCTTTGTGTCCTCGGTAGTACCCAATATAGTGCTGGGCATAGTGAAATTTCAGTAACTACCTTCTGACTTTAAGAATTAATTACATAGCTATCCTTGCTTCCACTGTACCTGCGAACAACATTTTTGCAAATGTGCTGATGGTCTTATAGAGAACTAGTGTGATAAGATGTGGATGCATCTGCATAAAACTTTTCTCATTATTTGTAAAATGGCTTATTGCGATGGTCCTTCACCTTGGATGCATAATAGTGCGTTTAAAAATCCTGATCCCAGGCCATAACAAAGACTAATTAATTAAGAATCTCTGGGAGTGGGACTCAGCCATTACTAGAGAGGGAAGAGGTAGTGTTAACAAAAGCTGGGAGTTTGGAGGAGGATATTCTGCTGGGTGAGTAAGTTTTGGAAGGGAATTTTGAGGGCCTGGTGCTCAGGCCTCTGTGGGAGACATGCCTGGATAGTGCTCTGAGCTCTGGTAGGGGCACAGCCAACCATGCAGGTGGGAAGGCTTGGTTGGTACTCAGGCAGACAAAAGAGCAAAGCCAGCTGGTACTCATTATGAAGGGGGGAGTGGGGCCACTACCATGGCTGCTAGTAGCATTGCTGAGAGGGTGTGATATGCCTGATGCCTTGAGTGCTGAAGAATTAGATTGGAGCCATAGCTGTCCTCTGCTGCTGGAGTGCTGCAGAGGGCAGCTGGAAGTGGGGGATTAAGTCTCCCTTCCTCTTTCTTACAATCTCTAAAATGGTAGGCCACTGGGCAAGAGTCTGCAAATGTAGTGTGAAGACTACTAGGCCAATTTCATGGTGTGCCATAGAGCAGGATGAAAAAATGCATTCACTGCTGATAGAAAAATAGAAAAATAACCAGCACACCCAGCTAGTAAATGATAAAGCTAGGACTGGACCCCAGATAATCTTGCATCAGAGTCCACACTAACCAACACACTTTGCTGAGGAGTCTGGCTCCTCTTTCCTCCCCTGTGGGCAGTACTTACCTGGTCTTCTTTTCAGAAGCTGAGAGAAGGGGAGGGAAACTAGCACCTTGTTCCTTGGTTGCATGTCTGACGAACCTCTGGGTGTGCTGATCTGCTCCAGTGCTAGCTGAGTGGGGGAAAAACACAGAGGAGAGATGGCATAATGGTTCTATCAAGAAGGGGGGACAAGTCGCCTTCCTGAGTTCCCATACTGAAGATGGACCATCATGCCTCCAACTCTAGAGCTGAAAATTTGGGTGAGTGGATGAGATTAGAGACTCCTAGGTTTTTGAAGACCTCTTCCGTGTGGGGGAAAGACACTCATACATTAGAGAGTGACCACTGGGGGTTGGTGATGTATACAGTTGCATTTCTCAAGGAATCACCAAAGCAGGGGGAATAGCAGGGAAGGATTCTCCCCTTGTGGGGCCAGTGGAGACCTCTAACTGCCTCATTAGGGATAGAGTCCATGAGACAGATTAAGCGCCTAAACCAGGAGCAGCCCCAGGATAGAGGCGTGTTCCTGTAAGGGAACAGTGCTTTTGCTCAACAAAAAAGGCTGCCATTTTGCCAGTGCAGTCACACTAGGAAATCACCCTTTTCTGTCTGTCCTTCCCATGGAACATAAAAGGAATAAGCATAGGGAAGAAGGAGGTGTGGGAAAGAGAGAGCCGTTGACATTTCCTGTGCACCACAGAGCCATAGCGGTACTGCCCAGAGGATGGGGGAGTTCTGAAATGAATACAAGCTCTTAAGCACTGAGGACTACATCTTGTAACCCACATGGGACCATTTTATAGCTGAAAGTGACTGAAGAGTTATGCAATCAGGCTGAGGTATCACATAGGATGACCACTCATCTATAGAGAAATTGGGTGATTTGGCAAAGCACAGTTGGTAGCAGTTAGCAGAAAAATAAAATAACTTCAGTTTTATACCTTGATAAGTTCAAACTCCTCAGTCCAACCAGCTAGAGTTTATAATCCTTATAAAACCAATGTCCCATATGGCTCAGGCTGGAAGCCGCATCTTGTTCAAGAATCATATTTTCAAAGCCAAAAGTAATTAAAAAGGAATTCTCTCCTCTATTTGGATTTTGGAAATCTGTGATAGGATTCAAATACAAATCTACAGCAACTCCTTCCCCTTCAATCAACTCTTTCAATGTTGCAATGACTCCAGCGCCTCTCCTATTGAATTCCTTAAAATTCCTCCAAGTCCAACATGCACCAGGCCTTCTCTTCTACCATCTACCTGGCCCTCAGCACTATCATATGTAAATTGTTTTTAGTCATTTTTCTTTTTCCCCCCCTTTCCTTTTCTTTTGGCTTTTCTTGTTTTCTCCTCATCCTCTTAATTCTGCCTCAGAAAAGCCCAAAGAGCCAGTTAAGGGAAGGTGGCCTCTCTGGAGGGTGCTGCCGAGATGCTAGGACAGGATAGGAGAAGGGAACAACAGGAGGGGTATGCCATCTGTCAGGCAGTGGGGGGAGGCTGTGGGGATGAGGGTGGGGACAGCCATAAATCCTCAGACGTTGCTAATTCTTTTTGATCACATCTGCAAAGAATCTAAAATTTTCTGGTGCTTACAGCTCAAGAAATATGTTTACATATCTCAGTTGACCCTCAAAGCCCTGAGAGTGAGTATTATGCCCACTGTACAGGTGAGGAAACTAGGCTCAGGAAGGCTCATGGACTTGAACAGATGAGTAGGACAGAACTTCAGAGTTTGAACCCATGACCCTTTGTCCAGCACTGCTTCTCTTTTGCCACCTTTCTTTCCAACTTCTACTTTATTCTGTCCATCTGCTGCTGTCTCAGAGGATGCTTCCCCCCCATCTTACCCATATCTCTTTCCTCTACTATTTTGGGCCTACTGGCAATTTCCTTCCTGATTTGAAACCACATGGTTCTTACTGACCAAGAGGCAATTAAGAGTGAGAAGTTTCAGTTTTTTGTTTGTATTGTTTGTTTTTAATGACAGAAGAAGAAGACTTTTAAAGGGACTTCATCAAATCCATTCTTGCTCGAAATGGCATGTATGTTTGGCCTGGATGTTAGTGTTGTGATGCATATACAGCATGTGGCTGGGAAGTAAGGAAACACGATTTTAACAAACAGAAAAAACATCTAATTTCTAGGGGAACTGTCACTGTTCAGAATGATCTTAATGCTTCTTTTGAAATGATTCTCAGATGTGGTTTATAAGCCACATAACACAAACCATCTAATTTTTTATTTTTTATTTTTTTTACTTATGCTCCCTCTGGCCCCAAGCTACTTGGCTTAATCCATTGCCTTGTTCACTACTCTTCCTGCTTCAAGGAATAAAGTCTACTCCCAGAACACAATTTTTAAAAATATTTTTATTTATTTATTTGAGAGAGAGAGAGCGAGAGCGAGAGAGCGAACATGAGCAGTGGGGAGGGGCAGAGGGAGAAATAGACTCCCCACTAAGCAGGGACCCCAACATGGGGCTCGATCCCTGGACCCTGGGATCATGAACTGAGCTGAAGGCAGATACTTAACCAACTGAGCAATGGAGGCACACCCAGAGGACAAATATTTGATATTATCAAATATAAGAATCTTTCCATCCATCATGTGTATCCCTGTTAAAATAACGAAGAGTCTACTAGAGTGGTTAGATGTGCAGTGTGGATTCAGAACACAACTTTGTAGTCATCTGACATTCAGCATTACTAACATAAGCCTCAGCTGAAAGCTGTTCTAGGACTTGGGGCAAGTGACTGGTTATTAACTGTTGGGTGGGTGGGAGGCAGTGGTTGGGGGAGCAGCTGTTGTAAATTTCCAGAAGCTTCTAGCTTTAGCATGTGAGGTGAAGCAGCTCCATTATGGGAAGGGTAGTCCTGGAGATAGTTAAGTTGTAACTGGCAACCTGGGAGCAGAGAATTCAGAAGCTGGGGGATGGGCACACAGACGCCATTAAGGGGACCCATGGGGACCTGGGCCAAGCACTGACATGATGAGATTGGTCATGCATTTGATAACATTGGCCACTAAAGCAGGTAACAAAACTGGTTTGACTATTTTCACTGAAAAGACATCACGTGCCATTGCTGAGTACTGATCAGGCAATGCCATTTTATGGGCATGTAAACACTCTTAAAGATATTATTTAACCTACTTAAATAAAGTGAAATAGAATTGCTTTATTTTTTTCTTCTTTTTTTAAAAATTGGTTTTATTTATTTATTCATGAGAGACACACAGAGAGAGGCAGAGACACAGGCAGAGGGAGAAGCAGGCTCCCTGCGGGGAGCCTGATGCAGAACTTGATCCCAGGGCCCAGGATCACACCCTGAGCAGATGCTCAACCACTGAACCACTCAGGTGCCCCTATTTTTTTTTTTTTCCTTCTGAGCCTTACTCTTGTGTGATTTTTCTGAACTCTTAAAAGAGAAGAAAAATTCCATTTGTAGGAATCAATACACACCTTCTTTGGGCCACCCCTTCCTCAGCTTTGCTGTTTTCATTTGGTTGCTGGGTTGATTCCTAGGTTTGGCTGACTGTGCTTGTTCCCTTTTTTTCGTGAAACCAGGTGAAGTATCTCGTTCTGTTCTCTCTTAGGTAAGATAAGAGGATTGGGGGAGAAAAAAGGTTGTTTCTGAGGTGACCCCAGATTCTCTGCAAACTGTGTCAACTCTGGTGCAGCCTCAGTGAAGCCCTAGAAGTCAGGGAAATCCTCAAGAAAATTGAGGCCCTCATCGACTTTTTACCAGTTTTGTTAGGTTTAAATAAAATATTTTATTATTTGTGAAACCTGCTTAAAAGTCATCCCAATTTTATATTCTTGTAGACTCTGTAAGCCTGTATCAATAATGCATATAATCGCAGTTAAGGCATGGTGGGTGTATTTATTAGTTTCCTGTGGCTGTTCTAGAGAATTCCACCAATTTGGGGGCTTGAAACAAAGGAAAGGGGCACCTGGGTGGCTCAGTGGTTGAGTGTCTGTCTGCCTTCGGCTCAGGGTGTGATCCCTGGGTCCTGGGAGCAAGTCCCGCATTGGGCTCCCTGCAGGGAGCCTGCTTCTCCTTCTGCCTGTGTCTCTGCCTCTCTCTGTGTGTCTCTCATGAATAAATAAATAAAATCTTTAAAAAACCCCAAAAAACAAAAAACAAAAGAAATATATTCTTTCACAGTCTGGAGACCAGAAGACTGGAATCAAGGTGTCAGCTGACCTGCACTCCCTCCTAAAGCTCTAGTGGAGAATCCTTCCTGTTGCTTCCAGTTTCTGGAGGCTCCAGGTGTTCCCTGAGCTTGTGGCTGTGTGACTCCAATCTCTGCCTCCATCCCCACATGGCCTTCTCCTCTTCCTCCATGTCTCCTCTGTATGTCTCTGATAAGGACACTTGTCATTGTATTTAGGACCCACCCAAATAATGCAAGATGATCTTGTCTCTAAATTAATTGCATCTGCAAGGATCCTTTTTTACAAATAAGTCACGTTCACAGGTTCCAAGGGTTAGGATGTGGATGCAACATTTTGAGGGCTATAATTCAACCCACTACAATGGATTTGTTGATCTTATTATACTTTAAGAATATCTGACCTTGGGCATTTAAAATTTGTTGTAATCATGAGCTAACCTATCTTGAGCACTCTCTGTGCCATACATGGTGCAAAGTCTTTGAGTTTATTGTTTTTATGATAACCCCTTATAATAATTCTATGAGGTAGAATTGTTAGTCCTATTGTTATTTCCATTGCACAGATAAGAAAGCTGAGGTTTGGAGAGATTAGGTGACTTCTCTAGAGCCACAGAGCTTCTGTGATTGTGAGGGGTGGGGTCAGACTAAGTCCGAGTCAATCTGCTTTGAATTTGAGCCCTTAACTGTTATGTGGTGGAAGAAATAACTAAATATACTTCCAGTGGCTTAAAAGCTTTGATTAGGAACAAATATTCTTTTTTTCTTTTCAAGTTCTTAAAAATTGCTGGTAAGCAAGTAATGTTAACACCCATGCATCTCCTAATTATCCATGTGCTTGTCTCCATCTTTAATCCAAGGCATGTAGCAAAACATGTTTTCATTATTTGAAAATGAAACAAATATTACCTCTCTAGGAAATAACCAGCAGTGGGGTCTTCTTTCTAAAATAATTCTAAAATTTGGGGAAAGGCAAAAAGCTAAGTTTTGTTAAGCAACACTGAATTTCCCTCAATATAAAGAGCTATTTGATAGTCTGTGTTGTAGGATCACAGCATGGAGCATACCTTCAATTGAGCATTTCCTTGAAATCCTCTGTTGCGATTTTTTATTTTTTTTTGGCTTTCTTTACTTACAAAAGGATCCGAGGATTCTGAATTAACTTTGGCATGCCAATTAACTATAGGCAAGAAGAAAAATGGCCTCTGTGGTCTGTTATGGTGGAAAGAGCAGTTGATTATGACTCTAAAGAACAGTTTCCAGTCTGACTTGAGTCAAACTAGCTGGTGTGACTTTTTGAAAGTTACTTCATTTCTCTGAGCCTTGGTTTTCTTACTTAAAATGGGCAGGATCAAAAAAAATAAAAATAAAAATAAAATAAAATAAAATAAAATAAAATAAAATAAAAGGGTGGGATCAGATCATTTCTTTGGTATTTGGTGGTTTGATAAAAGCTCTGAGCTCTCTTCTCAGAAAATGCCCATGTACACAATTTTAGCCACGAAGAGTCAAATGCTTCCTGGAGCCCATTCACGAACCTCCTATTTGTCTGGGGACTCTGTGTTATGAACTCTGCTGTGGACCCTCTCTGAGGTTCCATCCAGCTCCAGTATGCTAGGATTCTTTAAATAGTCGTATTACCCTAATCTATTAGAGAGGGAACTGTGTGTGACTTCATGAAACAAAGATCCTTCAATAAACAGGGAATGAGGGGAAGGCTGTGTGAGCGCTGAAGAAATGCACCTGTTTTATACAGCGGAAAAAGATACACATTTTGAGCGTCCTCCTGGAATATGAAGACCCTATGAAAGTCTTTCAATAGTCTGGCACAGATTGAAGGCTTTTGACTTTCAAAAGATTTTGACTTTTGAGTTTTCATAAAATTACATTTTCCATCTGATGCCAGGGAGGCAGTACTGCTTCTGTCACAGCCAGGATCCGAGTGAAATGGCTGCTGGCAGTTCCAAGGAGTCAGAAAAAGTTCATGTGGCAGAGGGATCATGCCCCGTGCACAAAGAAGCTGTGCCGTTCTTCCAGGGTGGGTTTGTGCGCGAGCTGGCACTCCAAGGATGCTCAGTTGGCACGAGGGGAGATGCCCAGAGACAAGAGTTCCATCACAGGCGGGACCCAGTTGTTAGTGCTGATGTGTTAAAGGAATCACATTTTTTTTCTGACTTAGTTCTCCTGTTAAAGTCCTATTGCTTTGCCTTTTACATTTCCCCAGAACCAAGTTGTCACAAAATTATTTGGTTTTGTGGGCTCCTGATTAGCCGAGCTTTGGTCATTGGTGCTCTGCCCCCTATGTAACGCCCGCACAGCGAGAATGCGGTTCTGGACGTGTTTGTCCTCAGTCTCCTGTTGGAGATAATGACCAGCAGGCAGGTGAGGTCAACTTAGCAGACAGAGCTGGGCTGCTGGGCTGCCTTTTCCTTGGGGCCTCACGAAGCTTACTGTAATGGTTGCTTTAGTGTCAGCCTTGTTCGAGGACCAGTGTATGTGTGTCTGTATGTGTGTGTCCACACACACAGGTGTGCCTGAGATTCAGGATGATACAGACAAGCAAGAACCAAATAGGACCCGGTGCCATGGCTACAATGACAAAAACTGAGCATCAAACTCTATCTCCTGATATCCAGATCTGAATCTTGCTGCATCATTCTCAAACTGTCCACTAGAACTTTCTGCAGTGATGGCAGTGTTCTTTTATCTGCAGTCCAATAAGGTAGCCACTGGCCATATGTGACTATTAAGTACTTGAAATATGGCTATGTGGTGGAAAATTGAAAAATTTAAATTAAATTTAAATAGCCACATATGACTAGTGGCTGCTGTACTGGACAGCACGACTCTGGATGGTCCCGTTGGATTTCTTCTTTAAGGAATATTCTCCAAATATGAGACACTGTGTCTTACATCACTGTCATCCTTTTGATAGGCAAACCTAATGATCAGCTTAGAGAGAGAAAAAAAAGCCTTATTAGCTTGTCTGTATAAATAAAGATGTGCTCCATTACTGCCTGTTCAATAGCTTGGATTCTTAGTAATATCTGCACCTACCTACGTGCACACGTGTCACACACACATCAAGGCGGGCTCCTAATGGGTGGCCCCTGTTTCTTACATATCCCTGTGATTTCTGCCTAGGTGGTACCTGCCAAATCCTCCTTTTCCTACCCTTAGAGTTTTTTGTTCTTATTCCATTCACTTCAAAATATCATTACCATTGCAAACAAGGAAAATGTGTTTATCAGAAACTGCAAACTCCTTTAGGGCCTCATAGGATTAATCACGGTTATAAAGTTTTATTAAACACAATTTTTGTTTAATGACAAGCTCCACCAGTCCTTCCCATTCCAAACCAATCCTGTCCTAAGGGTGAATTGCGCTTAGCAGATTGTTTTCAACAGACTCTTCAAGACAATCCCTATTACTTTGTCATGCACAGAGATATTTTTCTTCCTGGATAATTTGAACTTCCTTAAAAATCACATCTGTTTCATACTTTATTTATTTGTAATTTAAATCCTTAAATTGAATCTTTCATTACTAACATCTGGGCTTGAAATGCAGCCCACTTGAAAAAATACAAATTTTATTTTATTTGTAGTTACCCCCCCCTTCACTCGGTAGCACTGGTACGAACATTCTCTGGCCAGAGGCAAAACAGCCGGGTATCTTAAAGCTGTGATGCCGTACCACGTGTAACGTGGCTCTCTTGATTGTCCCTGAAGTGACTGGCAATTTGCCCAGAATTAGACTGAATGCACGTAATAAGCTGTAGAATTTCCACAATATTGACAATTAGATATCTCTATACAGCAGCAGCTGTGTATTGTTCTCATGGTATGGTCCCCTCAAAGCACCTCCTAAAAAGAAAGAAAGAAAAAAAAACCTGGCAGAAGGTTGCAGGCAGCAGAAAGGTAATATACATTGTATGAAATATCTCAAATTCAGATTAATCGGGATGTTTCTATTAGTACAGTTTTCTGCAATGGAAATCATGGTTGCAACAGAATGCTTTGGAATAAGAGTTTATAACACCACATCTGTATCGGGTAATTGCTATATTTTTAGCATGTTTCGGAAGAAGATACCTTTGCTCATTTCCATTCATTGTGAAAGGGAGGGAACCGTTTCTCCAGCCCTCCTGGAGCATTTCACGTCTTTGAGTGCGAGCAGTTCTGACCCCATGGACACGTTGATACGCTTTTACCCTCCTGAAATGGCTTTGGTCATTTAAAATAACTTTCACTATCCCCTGAATGGAAACTAGCCCCAAGAAATCATCTCGTTTATGGATGGTTTTGATGAAAAAGAGGTCGGCTTCTAATGTGTCATGTTTGCACTCTTCATATGCAGGGAGCCGTTCAGATAAACATGGAAACATCTCTCCATGTTTTACCATTTTTCATAATATTTCTCCACCTGCCCATTATAGAAAAGAAAGGAGAACATGAAGGAATTGAGCTGATAGTTTCTCACTATCTAGAAGCCACTGCCCACAGCCCTAGGATTTGAATATTATTTTAAACCACACGTTTGAAGTTTGCATTATGAATGGCTAATCTTTGATATTTTGCCCAGTGGATCTGGGGCAGGCTGTTGTCTGGAGCCAGACTCAGCAAACTTTGGGTTTTGTTGTTCGTCTCCTTGCAATAGAAATGAACGTTTTAAAAGAAAGCTGCCGTTTTTTAGAAAAATACCATAAAACCTCAGAAACAATAAGATGCCATGTTGTCTATTGCAGATCTTAATTTATCAAGCTAATTACCAACAAAATGTAGCTAAATTGCTGATAGTCTTGAGACTGATTAATTCAGGAACAAGACATTGTTGAGCTCTTCAAAGGTTAGCAGTAGTGTTTGGGTAGCACAGTAACTAGGGTTCTTTCTCACCTCAAATTATATTGTATCCTTTTTTCAGACAACTGCACATTATTAAGAATGCACTCATTTTGGTTTAACACACACATTTATTTCCCCATTAATGCTAATTAGAGGAGAAAAGGGAAACCAAATTTCTTATTAGCCAAGGGAACTTACTTTGAAACTTGTAATTTCTCTGTTACAATCCACTTTAAAATTCTCGGACAGGCTCTCTCTTTTAGAATTTAGTTATATGTACATTTCCATTCCTTTTCCTTTCCTGGGTGCAATCTTTAATGATCGCTCATTAATGATTGTCTTTTGGATTTAAAAAGCATCAGGAGATAGGTAGGAGCCCCCCCCCCCCCCCCAGGAATTGGGAATTCTGAATTCTCTCACCTGGGCTCTGCCCCTAACAAGCTGGATGACTGCAGACTAGCTGTTGCTGCCTCTCAGGGGGCTCAGTCCCCACACCGCATGCCCCAAACCTCCCCCCACCACCACGCCCCAAGGGAAAAAGACGTCAGCAGAACTCGATAATCTAGAAGATACAGTTGATCGTGACAACCAAGTAACAGGTGCCACAGACCCTGGAGCCGGCTCGGGTGAAGATTTCCTCCATCAGGTGTGGGGAAGGTGCTTCCTCTTGCAGCCGTGCCCACCCACCCACCTGCGGCCGTGGGTGCTTGCCCCGAAAGGCCGGGCAATCCGAGCCCAGGGAGGTCACACCGGGATGCGGATCCCCGTGAACTGAACACAGGGCTGAGATGGCATCGCTCGGGTCTTTCTGTTGCCAGCAGCATTACACTGAGTCCCTTTGGTGCCTAATGTACTCTAATAAAGGAGGTTAAAGAGCCAGTACATTAATTGACTCCAGTCCTGAGTCCCTTTTATAACCTGTGTTATCAGCATAAGTACAAGTGTGGTGTAGTAAGGAATATCATTATGAAACAGATTTCCTGGGAGAGGAATTAGCTGGCTCTGGTGGGCGTCCCTCCTGTAATGAACACACTTCCCTGCTTATGAATACAGTTATCGATGTACTCTTAACAATTCTATCGGGGGAGAAAACAGCTTCGCTGGATGTCTCCTGCCTAACCGAGCATTTTCTCCAGCCGGCTCTTGAAGGGTTAATTTGCAGTTTACTATTGAATAACATAAAATGAGCTGTAAATAATGTAATGATATGTATTGTTAAGCTACATATACTATACCAGGTGCTAGTACACCCACTCCTCACTTAGATATAATCTAGGGCAGTCAACAAACACAGATGTATTTTAACAAAGAGAGAGAGAGAAAGATAAAGACGGAAAGAACAAGAAAAAAAATTAAAACATATGTAAGATAATTTAACCAAGATAGAGATCCAGGTAAAACTTGGCCTATTTTTTTTTTCTTTTCTTTTCTTCTTCTTCTTCTTCTTCTTCTTTTTTTTTTTTTTTTTTTTTTTACTTGGAGTAGCTTCTCTGTACTGGGTGAAATACAACAACATTTTGGCTTGTTTTTGGAACACGCACGAGCCAAACACGTGGGAAACACCTTGACAGGCCTTTTGTATAACTACAAGGAAACTGATAATCCTAAATAAATTACACGGGAAAAATATGAATCTTTGAATACTAGTAATTATAATGGTTATTTTTCACTTTTGTAGCACCTGCAAATGATGTATATATAACAAAGCTTCAAAAAGCTCTAATTAACTTTTTATTTTTTTCCATTTACTGGCTTTAACCAGTTTGCATTAATTGGCAATTTATATCTATATATTTTTACCAAATATTTCTATTACTTTTGAGTGGCTGGAAATCACATTATTGAATTTATTTTCATTGAGTTTGTTTTTAATTTTTGTCAGCCACTTGCTCTAAACTTCTCTTTGCCTGCCCTGCTCTAGCTAGAGAGTGTGAAGGGAAGTGGAAATTTCTAGGTTGGTCTTGTGGGCAGGAGAGACTCACACTTGCTTCTATAGTGCAGTGACATGACTTCTGACTAATAGTGCCAGTCAGAATTCCTAACTGCTCCTACCAAATGTGCAAGGGCTCCGTTTGGAAGACCTCCAGGCTCAGCTTTTCGACAGATTACTCTGGGCTATTCATGGCACCAGATTAGTCCCACCGCCATGAAGACGATGCTTTGTTCTGCTTTTGGGCTTAGGGCAAGTCAGACCCAGATGAAGCAGAGCTCTGAGGGGCCTTAATATGGACACCAAATTTAAAACTTCCCAATTTGCAATCCTGATTATTCTGAGATCACCCAACTGCTGCCACTTTGGGTGGCAATGCCAGGGGAAGAGGGAGTCTGAGATTGGGGGCTAAATTTGTGATCTGGGAGGGAGAAAATAGGCACTGTTTACCTCAGGAGCTCTAGAGGAAGGAGGTTTAGTTTGCCTTTCTCTCTCTCTCTCTCTCTCTCTCTCCCTCCCTCCCTCCCTCCCTCCCTTCCTTCCTCCCTCCCTCCCTCCCTTCCTTCCTCTCTCCCTCCCTCCCTTCCTTCTTTCTTTCTGGAAGGAAGATCTAGGTGCCTGTGTCATCTATGCAGAAGTAGACATGAGTGGGAGGTTTTGAGAAGTATAGAAATAATATCTCAGTTACCAGAGAAAAAGAAAGGCTACTGTCTAGGGGCTAGACTAGTGATGTGGAAAGAGGTAAAGAGGCATGTTTACCTCAGGAAATCTGAAGTAGGACGGATCAGATCCAGAGTGTCTCTGTGTGTAAACTACACTTTATTAAGGGAACACGTATTTTTTAGCTGCTACCGCATAGAAGGGGAAGCTGGTAGAAGGTCTTGGCTAAGGTCAAGTGCATCTCAGACCAGTGAGCTGTCTTTCTGGCTGACCACGGGCCTGGGCCAGAGTGAACGCTGCCTGAAAGTAAGACGTGGGCCACTCAGGAAGCGGAGGCAAGATGGCCGCCACGGCCATCTGCAGGACATCAAGGCTGCTGCCTGATGGCGCTTGGGCTGCCAAAGCTTCTAAAGGGTTTGGCGCCTGACTGGAAATCGGATGCAAACTGTCCATCTGCCGCATGGCACTGGCGACAGCTGATTCTTTTGCAGTCTGCAAGATGGACCCGGCCTAAGCCAATCGGCCCGGTCCCTGATTGCACAAGGTTTGTCTGACCCGTTTCATTAGCCAGACACACAAGATACAGTATGTGGTTTTTCATTTCGCTTGGTACGTGACACTATAAACACCAGTGCCGGGGACGAACTGAGAAACCAAAGGGGACACACTGCTGCTTCTGCAGAGAAAGCATATTGGCAATGTTCAAAGCATATTGGGGCATAACAGTAGCCTAAAAACCCCAATATGGATTAGGACAGCTGACCAGATGTCTTGACTGACATTTTTTAACAAGTTTCAAGGGTATCCCTATAGGACATAAATGCTAACTCTACATCTGTGTACTTTTCTGTCCACCCCCTCCCAGCTCCAACGAAGTGTGTGGTGCATGGAAGCTCAGAACGTAGCTAACGGCTCCAGTGACAAAGAAAAGCTTTGACATGCTCAGAGCGTGGACTACCTTCCCAGAAAATGTCTGAACTCCACTGGGAGGAAGTGACCCCTCGCAGCTGAGGGAATATGTGAAAGCATGACCCCAAAGTGGATGTGGGCAGCTCTTCTGCGAGCTGCCTCTTTGAGGACAGGGGAGTATTTTTTGGAACTGGAGACTGTTTCCTTCACTATCCTCTGCAGCAAGCTTTTATGGGCACTCCAGCAATTCAGTGTCACATGGTGAATTCAGTCTTGCTCCTGGCTAATCTGGTTGGGGCTGCTGCAGTCGGAAAGCCAGGCAATATGCAGTCATTCCGTGGTGAGATGGGGGGAGGGCCAGAAGAGATGGGGATTAGAATTTTAGAAAAGAGCAGCAAATTTATAATTCTAATTTTCTAAATTATAGGCTCATTGGCATGAGAGAGTACATTGGGTTTTAAAGGTTTGAAAATCAAAAGGAGGAGCTGTAGTTTTAATATTTGGGTTCTTGAGTTTTACAGTTAAATTCTGACTCTGTGGTAATGGCATATTTAGCTAGAAATAATAATTGTTGCTTAAGACTTCATATGTTCCAAAAGATTATGGGTGGGTTTTTTTTTTTTTAATTTAAAATTGCCTAGAGTTTAATCCCAACCCAAATTTTGTGCTCTTGGAGGCTACAGTGTGGATTAAATGCAGCACCTCCTTTCCTTTAAGAGCAAATTAAGCATATAACTTGCCACTGGGTATCTTTGTCAGGTTTCGTCTGAATAGTTGGTTCAGATATTCTGCATTCTATCTGCATTCATTTGATCAGAGCAGATTATAATATTGAATCGCAAACTTGCTGGGACTGATGGTCAGGATCTGTAGGTTTCCTAGCTCAAAGCTTTCCTTCCCTTAATAATTAGCATTTTAATGGATTGGAAATAAACTGTTCAGATCCAACTAAAATGTGCACGATAGCAAAGCAAGGTTCCTACTAGAGCATCATGGATTCATGTTAAAGTTGGAATGGGAATTTGAGATCATCTTGGCCAACATTCTTTTTATATCTATGAGGAAGTTTGATTAAGGAGGAGACGAAAGTGATGTCTTCAACAAAACACGATCTCAGTCCTGTGTGTGTGGTTTCCCTCTGTGCTTGAACTAGATCAACCCAACAACTGGACTTGGTCTTCTTAACAGAGCAAGACATAACTACATACCTGGATCATATTTTCTTTGGTTAAAAAAAAAAAAGTTTAGAGAAGTTAGACTTTATAATTAAAAACTCCAAAATCTTGCCTTGACTGGGAGGAACTACGCTACGAATGAAAAGAGTTCCTCAGTTCGCCTTCATCCATCTGCTGTTTGCAAGACTGTTTCAGAGACCATTTTACCTGGAGATGGGGAAGCACTGGGATTTGTGCACTGCAGTTGTGAGCTAGCACAAACTGTAGAAGGCTCCGGACCAGAGCTCCCAGTGATGATCCTCTTAAGTTGCAAAAGCTGGGAGGCCGACCAGCCATGTAAAGAAGGCAAGCACACCTCCCCTCCACTAGAGGTCTTCACTCAGAACCCACATTGCTGATGCAGCCTGGGGTTCACACGCACATGACAAAGGTTTGTGTGTTGGATGCAGAAACACACTATTTTATTGTCTGAGTTGGCACAGGCAGTTCTGTCCCACAGATAGTTAAAAATAATGCCAGGTGCGGCATAAATAAAAGTTCCTAACAGACACTGTGCCATTAGACTTGCTTTTGTAAATGAAAGTCTTCCTTTGTTCCCTACTTCTTGCTGAAACAACTTTTATGTTGGCCGATGAAAAGAGAAAGCTCCCAGACTCAAACCTTCCGAAAGAACGTGTTGTGGGAATTCAGTCTTGTATCCAGGGCCTGACTCTTTATATCCCTTCTTTCCAGCCTGAAATCCACTTTACTTGTTTGTTGTTTTTCAAAGATAGATGGATGTTGTAGAAAATCTTTTTTTCTCACCAGATGATGCCAAATTATATAACACTTTTGACTCCATCCCATGTGGTAGATTCATAAAAGTCATTCTGTTAGACACAGTCACCACATGTATGTAATCTGCTCTGGTGATCTGAAAAGAAAATCACAAGTGTGCTGAAGTTGTGATTTGAAAAATCAACAAATCAAAATTTGAGAATGAAAATCGAGGGCAAAATGCTTCTGCACCATCCATGAGAGTTTATTCAATAATGCAGTTCCTAATAGCTTGTTGGACAACCTTCCACTTTTTCAAAAGACAAAATGAGCAAAAATTATTTTAAACTTATCCATTACCTCTTCATTATTCTCCCATCTGTGCGGCTGGTCTCTCCATGGAGTTAAGACTTCCTTAGATACTATATAAGTGAATGTCAAACACTGATATTTCTTTAGCAAGATTCCATCTGGAACTCTGACACTCTTGGATTTGAGATCCAGGTGGAAACAACTGTTTTGTTGATAGGTTTGTTGGGGGAAGACCTGGCTCCTATCTCTAGACTATCTGGGTTGTATATGTGGCCAATTAGTTGCCTTAGGAAAGAACATAAAGATAGATTGAGAAGTTACTAGGTGGGGAAGCAGTGGTTTGAGTGTGGATGTTACTTGCTTCCATGTGCACCTGGACACCCCTCTTCACAAACATGCACAGGCCTGGCATTTGTCTGTTTTCTGGATTTCTTTGGATCTACATGATGATAAATAGCTGGAAAGAAAGTAAAGAATTAGGCTAACCATCCAGGTGTTTTGACTGGATGTTTTGGGCATTTTAGCAAACTTTATTTAGTGGTCTTACAAATACGACTGAGTACTAAAGGCATCAGGAGACACCAATGTGGAGAAGATAAATTTTCTATTCTTAAGAAGTTCAGAACAGAGTCAGGCTTTGTGCACAATGCAATAGAGCTTAGCTGTGTCCTGAGAAGTTGTAGCAAGTTCAAGGAGTGCAAGTGGAGGAAAGTTATGGTTTGATAGGATATATACCTATAGGTCATGTCGATTAATCTGAAAGAGTGGCTTGTTCAGCCTGTTTCTTAAAAAAAAAAAATGTGTCCATTGCATGGGGGAAGAGGTTTATAAATTCTAGCAGGTGTCTGTAACTTAGCAGACCGCCACATTTCTGGTGCTGGGTCCAAACTAGAATTTTTTCTAATGAAGCAGTTCTGGGGTATGTATCACAGATTGTATTATGATTAGACCTGTGTCATGAATCATCCTTAACCAGGGCCTTTTTGAAGGCATGAATAGAAGCTATTCATAATTATGCCAGGGTAATGGGAGTAAACTGGCATGGCCTGAGTAAATGGGATGTATGGTTACTCTAGTTATAGCTGAGATAATCAAGAATGAAGCTTTCTCATACATGTGAGAGAGGAGGAGGCAAGGGTTCCTGATGTGCTATCTCCAGACCCCAGTATACCAAATTGAAATGATGAGCAAATGCATCTTTTTAAAAAAATAGTTTCATAGCCTTTTTTTAAAAAAATATTTTATTTATTTATTCATGAGAGATACACAGAGAGAGGCAGAGACATAGGCAGAGGGAGAAGCAGCCTCCCTGCTGGGAGCCTGATGCGGGACTTGATCCTAGAACCCTGGGATCACGACCTAAACCAAAGGCAAATGTTCAACCACTGAACCACCCAGGTGCCCCAGCAAATGCATCTTTAATGGTCATGTCCTCAGCATTTATTTTTGCCATACCTTGCTTGGAACATGACTCTTCTTAGCCACCTTTGTGCTCACTCAAATGGCTGCTTCTGCCTGGAAGCAGATGCCCAGTTGATGATTAAGCCTGTCAGTGATTTAGATGATCTAGGGTTACCAGATTAGTTGCATCTTCGAAGTTAAACACAATGGATCATATATTCTGTTTATTACAAAAGAATGCCTGAGATAAAACTTTAAAATATTTCTAGTTATAACATAAAAAGATAGTTAAGGTAGTATCTCTTTAATTTTTCTTTGCCTTTAAAAATCAGATTTAAAATATTTTATTGATTGTATCTTAATCTATTGCACTCGGTTTGCAAATTTCTCGATGAAAATGCTTGAAGAGTCAGAGTGATTTCTTTCTTGAGAAATCTTATTTCTGTCATGAGTTATACGGGATTTAGCAGAAACATGTTTTAGGCACATAGTAAGAACTCAATAAATGTTAAATAAATGAATAAGTAAATGAATTTGGTGAAAACAAGTAAAAACTCAATCATCTCATTTCCTTTCCAACTTCTTTATGGACTTTCAGAATTCTTTAAGGGATTATCCCCCAAAAGAAATATCAATTTGTGTTTGTGAATCATTCTTAAGTCACTGGGCTGTATTGCTGAACTTTGTGTACATTTGTGTGAGAGTATGTGTGTGCGCGTGTAATTAATTGTCTGCTGAAGCCTAAAGCAAAAGATGTTACCGGAGCATAGCATTTAAAATTCAACACTTTTCTTCATTCCTGGTAGGAATTCTACTTGAGGCTTATATTTCATATTGTGCATGTTCTGTGTGGGTGAACCCTTCTTACCATTATCCTCTTATTTTTACCATGGACAGAGCTTCCAAGGGGATAAAGGGCTCTACCTACCGTGCCTCGCACAGTATCAGATGGAATTCAACCAGGAAGTGATTATTTTAAAATAATGATGACAAGGAGGAAGTCAAATCTTCATTTGTGTGTATTTTATAAGTAAGAGCTCAAAAGGAAAGGGACCCAGAACTTTGCACTATATTTCCATCTAAATCATTAAAAGCAGTATCAAATGCAGTTTGCTTAGTCCATGAAAATTTTTATGTTAATTTGATATTTGCTAGGAACCGTGCCTTAATAAGCCCATCTATCTTTTCCCTTGTATTCAAGATAAAAAGCAGAGATGCTATGCAAAATCTCAGTCACATGAGAAAAAAATTCATAGACCGTATTTGGAAAGACTATGGAGAGTAACAGGCAAATTGTGGATTCTGTACACTAACATTTTATGCTTTAACCCAAACAAAATTAATAGTTCACTTGGGTTTTGGAAAGATTGCTCCTGGACCAGCAGTGTATTTCTGAATGACATAAATATAAGAAAATTAGAAATTAACTTTAAATGGATTTAGGCTTCTTACATAAATGAGAGCCACCCTTACACAAATTACTAAATCTATTCAGAGTAATTTATCAAGCAGTTATATGTTGTTTTGCTGTGTTGAAATTCCAGAAAATTTAATAACAGTATACTTTCTGGAAATTGCATTAGCATAGACCATTAATAAGTTAGACCTATGGAGCTCATGTGCGTGTGGGGGTACGTTGCCATTAGCAATGTATAGTAAAGTGGAAACTGGTTATCATTTACACATATCTATGGTAATGCTGAAAGACAAGGTTTTCCAGGAGCTTTCAATATCATCTGAAATAAGCACTTAGAAAATTGTTCTATGGCATTTAGCAGTTAACATGAGCCAACAGTGGTGAGATAAGTGGTCCCAAATGAAAAGGATATATGGGGAGCCAATTGTAGAATTTTACAGCCAGAAGAGCTCTTATCATTTAACTACTCCAGACCCCAGATAAATAGGTTCAGAGAGGTCAAGTGACTTGCTCAAAGTCACACAGCTATTTTGGGGTGGAGCCAGGATAGAACAGTGGGTCTCCCGACTCCCAGCATAATGCTCCACTCACCATATCACATAGAAATTGGAAAATGCTGGGTTAACACTGCTCACAAATAAGCAGGGGTCTGGCAGCTGATGGATAAATTTGGCTGGTGCAAACAATTAAGCGGAATAACTACAAAATTGCAAAAAGTGTGAAAATTAATTTTATCTATGATTTAGGTTATTGGAAAAGAGGCTTCTAGCTGGTCAAATTCAAATAAAGGGTAACTCTTCAAAAAGGGGTTTGCCCTACTTTTAGAGAACCATAAAATAATGATTCTGAAATGTGATTTGCACTTAAAACCTGTTGTCAACATCTGATAATTGTGGCACAAGTATTTGTTGCAGCCCTCTCGCACAGGTCCCCTCAAAATAAGTAGGAAGCCAAATAAGTAATTTTGTGCAAGGAAAGAGGTTATTTGGGCCACGACTCAAGCCATTTTTATCTTACTTGGGGATTTTCCAAATGTCTGAGACACATCAAACTCAGAAAACAAAGGCAGCTTATCATTAAAAATTAAACCTAAGTGCATCTGTAAGCCACCTTTTCAGTTGGTGAAGGGAAGGAGGTGTGAGGGGGGACCCTGGCTGTGTTCCAAGTTTAATGAGGGGTTTTCACCCTATTTGCACTTTGACCTTGTCGGCTGCCCCTGCCAGTCGCCTTTGTGTGGCTGTCCTCGAAATACAGTCCTCCTTTTTAGGTGGCCCAACTGTTTCTGCAATTACGGTGGTCCTGCAGAGCATGAAGGAGGTTGGGTTATCTGATAACCCCCAGCTTAAGGTCTCCAATGCAGCTATTCACAGTTTTGCTGGAAAAGTCCAGGCTCATTTCAGGAGTTGGGGGGACCCACAGTGAGGCAGCCCGAGTGGCAAGAGATTAAAAAGATAGATAACTTGGTTTGGAGGGTTCCGACAATGGCAGGTGCGAGAAGAGAGTCTTTCTTCCCTTCCCACAGCTCCCTGTGTCACTTTCTCCCCTTATTCTTTTGTTATTATTGTACATATTTCAGCATTATTATATCCGCCACATTTCGTGACACTGCAAAAACGTGTTGCAGAAAAAGCTGAACTTTTAATTGTGGTGAGAAAGAAGTTAGCTTAATTATTCTCGGGTAGTAGAAAAGACGGGTTTTGTCTCTCTCCCTAAGTCTCCCTGCCTAATCACCATTCAACACCCCTTTCCCCGGCAATGCTCTGTGTGAACTTCATGCTGCTAGACAAATAAATTCTTTGGAAAATGCACATTTTTATTTGGAAATAATGCCATCTCTTTGTTAGATTTGCAGCAATCCTATTTTGCCTCTACTGTTTTTAAGTCGAAAATGAAAAATTATATAGAAGATGTTTGTGCATCATATTGTGCTGAATGGTATGTAGGTCAGCATGCTGCGGCAGGGAAGATAAGGGACAGGGAACAAGTGTTCTATGTACTTACAAGCAAATATCAGTCATAATAGAGGAAGACAGATCTACAAGAGCGTTTTGGCTTCGGAAATGTTTCTTGTCATTAGCATTTAAAAAAAGCTATGAGACTCGGGCCTATCAGCACCGATTCACAGCAAACCCTGGCTTGCACAGGTTGTTATCTGTTTCGCACAGAGGTACAGCTGGTTAGCAAATGGATTTGCAGATTTTTTTTTTTTTTTTTTTTTGCAGGGATGAGTAAAAAGGCAAAGAATCAGGTACTTACAACCCATTCAGAATGTAACAATTTTGTTTGTGTTATAAACCAAACCTTCTGTTTTTGCAAACTGCATTATTTTTAGAAACAGAACCAAGGAAAAAAAAAACACCCAGCTGATTTAAAAAAAAATCTTTATTCATATTCCAATATCCCTAAGGGTTCTAATATCCATGAAGTAATACCAGCAAAGAGAGCAATAAGAACAGCAGACTCCGTTGATTCGGTTTACAATGCGGCTTTATTGTGTTAG
Source organism: Canis lupus dingo (assembly GCF_003254725.2). NCBI lineage: Eukaryota > Metazoa > Chordata > Mammalia > Carnivora > Canidae > Canis > Canis lupus. Next base: position 25,054,226 of record NC_064265.1, on the reverse strand, counting down.
CAGTCAAGTCAAAAGGCAATATCTAATATTTTTAATTTTTTATTTCTCTCTACTCTAGATGGAAAGGGGGAGAAGGTGTTGGGCGAAGGTGTGTGTGAGAGAGCGAAAGAGAGAGTGAGAGAGCGGGAGGGAGAGAATATTACTGAGTCCTCATTTGGAAGGGTGAGGGTAATGCATTTTAATATTTATGTGAACTGATATCAATTATCAGAAAGGATATCATAGTGCAAGCGATACAATAGCTTTTTTTTTTTCCCGAAACTATGTTATATGATAGATAGAGCTGATTGAGTTCTTTGGAAAAAAAGACAGTTACTGCGAAAACAGACAGCAGAGGTGTTTCCGTCTCCTGAGTCTGGAGATATTTTAAGCCTTGGCTTTTATTAAAGGGGTGCTTAGGGAGTTTCCCAAATGAAGACATGGCGTGGGGACCACATTTCATCACATGGGTGCATATAGATATCTGTCGAATATTTTCTGTAAAGATGCTGAGTTGTGATAAGTGTCAGATGTGGCATGTCACAAAGCATTGCCCCCCAAATCAAGCCCAGTGGATGAATTACCTCAAATGATTAGGCGTGCAATCAAGCAATCTACGAGGCTCCCGATGTCACAGTTACTGTTCACATTGAGAATACTTACATTACATCCCCTTCTAGTGCTATTTGCTTCATTAATAGGGAGGTGATGGAATCCTGCACAGTGAGGCGGGATAAGCCAAATCCTTTGTCAACATCTAAGACTTAGATCAAAGATTGGAATAAAGCAGGGGTGGGTAGGGGGAGATGATGAAAGAGTAAACAGAAATTAAGAAATGGATTGGATGTTCTGGAAACATTTGATAAATGAAACACTCTGTTGAAGTGCAACATTGAGCATTTTTGATTACAGTACTTTATTAGGAAATAGACAATCAACCACTTCACTTTTAAATCAAGTTTTCTTGAGTTAGTTTATTTCTCTGTCTGGTGAGGCAAATACATTTGTCTTTAGTTAAATCACTGTACCCTAGCCAATTACCTTTTGTAGCAGCATCCAGGAGTAGAATGAGCCTTGCTCTCCCCATTTTGTTTTATTATTTATCCTAGCCTGTCCTCTCAGGGAGGTCCATGCATAGAACTACATTTCAGCGTCATTGGTTCCTTTGCAGTCCTATATAGTTTTATTTTATGCATTTAAGAACATTAGTCTGAGAAAGGGTCCACAAGCTTCCTTAGGAGTCCATGGTCCAAGAGAATTTAAAGAGGTAGACTTGAAATAGGATAGACCATTGAGGAAAAAAACTCCAATACCAAAACCACAAAACGTAAGAGTTACTCATACAAAACACATCTGAGGTCAGTGGCAGGTACCAAGTTCTCTCTTCCTTTCTCACTGCCTCTGAAGATCAGGAATGCTTTAAAATGCTGAGGACTCCGCAAAGCTGAAGGACTGTGGAGGAAAGTGTATCATATGGGGTGTCCTTGGGGAATGAAGAAGTAAAATCCTTATTACTCACATCTGCGTATCTCCTTCTTTTCTCAGAAGGCTTGCCTCTCTCTCTCCTCTCCTTTTTCCTTTCTCCCTTCATTCTTGTCTTTGAATAATCCTGATTTCTTATACTAAAATTCTCATAAACTATAGGCTTCAAAAAAACAGAGGTTTTTTGTTCTTCACAGCATCTGGACAGAGTAGGAGTCAATAAACATTTAATGAATGAATGAATGCATGAATGAAACAGTTTGTGTAAAGAAATACTCTATACTAGAGATTTCCTCTGAGGGAAAGCAAAGGTTGAAAAGAACTGATATGATGTCAATCAAAGCTGGAGATGAAGTCTTACAGAAAAAATTTAGTCCTCCCAGATTATCAACTCTGGGCCTCAGATGTGAGAGCTGTCTAGCAGAGAGCTGATTTGATTGTATGGAAAGTATCTTCTTCTTGTTTTTTGTCTCTCTCAACATAGAGTGCTCAGGCAAGGACAGCCTTCCTGGACAAGAGGATGCATGACGTTCCCCAGGCACATCATTTGGGTCATAGCAGGCACTCTCAATGTCAGGTTGGTCAGTACCTTTGTAGCCACTAATGTCCTCTTTAAAAACATTAAAAAATATTTTATGTATAAAAATAACATAAAAATAGAACAAACATCCAATGTTAGCAGTAGAATGTTACAAATATCACTGAAGTCCCCTTTCACCTGTTCTAAATCCATGCTTCAGCCTTTCAATGGGAGGAATGTAATCAATGTTCTGATTTCGGTTTATCATTCCTTTGCCTTCTGCTATGGTTCTTTTTTTTTTTTTTTTTTTCTGCTATGGTTCTATCACAAAGATGTTTATCAGTGATATATTGCTAAGTTTTGTATTTTTTTTACATGTGGTATCATATTGCCTTACATATTTTGATGTGATTTGTTTTTTTCCACTAAAGTTACCTATCTGGGGGGCACCCGGGTAGTTCAGTTGGTAAAGCGTCGGACTCTTGATTTCGGCTTAGGTCCTGGTCTAGGGATCCTGGGATGGAGCCCCACATCAGACTCTTTGCTCAATTGGGAGTCTGCTTAAGATTCTCTCCCTCTCCCCATCCCCCACTCACTCCCTCTCCCTCTCTCAAATGAATGAATGTAAATAAATAACTCTTTTAAAAATTACATATCTGAAATTCATCCATGTTAATATGTGTGGCAATAATTTGCCAGTTTCGCATTGTTGCATGATATTCTATTAAGTGAGTAACCTCAATTTGGTGTACTTATCTGTTGATAGAACCTTCATTTCTTTCTTTCATTTCATGCCACAATCCATCATGCCATGAGCACTCTCATCCAGTCTCCTGGGGTAGAAGGTGAAGAAAATAAAGAGATACATTTTGATTTATTAAAGATATCTTTTTGTTGTAGAGAAAAAAGATATCTTTTTGTTGTATGATAGAGTGATCAATAACATAAACAGAAAAACATTAAATTAGAACCAGTGTAAAATTTCTGACTTTAGAGAAAAATTTGTACATGTATTTTTAAATGGGTGTTGGAAATTATAATGATTTATCAAATATTATGGTTTTCGGGTAACTTTGGATACATCTATGAGTGTTGTAAAATTTTCAATGCTTATAACATGCCAGAAACTATACCTTCTGTGATTGTTCAAACTGATGATAAAATTTCTTAGATAATTTGAAACTATACAAGAAGAACCCAATTAAAAACATTCTCTTGAGGTTAGGAGAGAAAATAGTTTTATTTTTTTTTAAAGATCTTATTTATTTATTTGACAGCGCGAGCACAAGTAGGAGGAGTGGCAAGCAGAGGGAGAGGGAGAAGCAGGCTCCCTGCTAATGTGGGTCTCAGTCCCAGGATCCTGGGACCATGACCTGGTGGAAGGCAGACGCTTAACTGACTGAGCCACCCAGGCGCTTTGAAAAAATAGTTTTAAAGGCCACTTAGGAGTGGGATTTCTGGGTCATGGTTTATGTGCACGTTTAACTTTTCAAGATAAGACCAAATTGTTTACCAAATGATTGCTCTGATTTGTGTTTCTACCAGCAAATGATGGTCTGTTGTTCCATACTCTTGTCAAAAATGCTTGATATAGTCAGACTTTAAAAGTCTTGACCGTGTGAAGTGGGTAAAATGGTACCTGTCCCGGGTTGTATCCTGTGCTTCCCTTATGACATTGGGACACTTTGTCATGTGTTTCTTTGGCCATTTGCATCCCACTCCTCTTCTGTGAAATGTCTGTGTCCATCCCAGAAGAATTCCTGCTCACTATTACCTATGTACACCCCCTCATCCCCCATTTCCCATCCTCCTTCTTGTTAGGTGAGATCACTTGAATGGTTCTGGCCAGTGGGACTGAGAGGAACTAGAGCATTTAAGGGTTGGCACATGATTCCTGAGCTCTGTCATCCCCTGACACAATGACCACGGAGGCTTATATGGAGATGTTGGAGCATCAGAACAGCGTGGATCACTGAATCACTTCATAAAGGACAGCTGCCCGCAAGAGTTGCTTGATCTGCAATAGACAATCCAGGAACAAGAAATAAACCTTTAGAGAGACACCGAGATCTTTAGGTTCATTTGTTGCTCTAGGATAGTTTAACTTATTCTGACTAATATCATATTTTGGTTCACTTTTTGATTTTTACTTTTTAGTGATTAATAAGGATTCCTTATTATTTACGCTTTACTGATCCTTTTCTGTTTTTCATGATACAAATATTTCCTTCCAATTTGTGGACTATATTTTTATTCTCCTTATGGTATCATTTGATGAACAGAAGTTCTTCACTTTAATGGAGTCAAATTTGTTAATCTTTTACTTTATTATTTATAAGTTTCATATTTTTAAAAAGAAATCCTAGCCAACTCTAAGGTCATTTAGATAGAATTTTTTCCTAGAAGCGTTAATGTTTTGTTTTTTACTTTTAGGTTTTTGTTCATCTTAGAATTGCTATTTTGTCTAAAGCAAAAGTAATGCTCCCATTTTTTTTTTCATTCCTTTATGGATACCTACAGTCTATTATTTTCTCTTTGATATGCGATGCCACCTCTCTCATAAATTAAGTTTCCACATACATTTGGGTCTGATTTGGGCTCTCTAACTGTTCATTTGGTCTACATGTCTATTTCTATGCTGAAACTATGTTAATCACTATGGATTTAATATATGCTTTCTAGTAGGGCAATTTCCTTCCCCTCCTTGTTTCCTGTGAGTGACTGAATAGTCACTTGAGCCTCTGTTCTCCCATACACATGTTCTAAATGGCAGGTCAAGTTCCTTGAAAACCTCTGTTTGGGTTTTGATTAGAACTGCATTGACTTTTTAGATACATTGGGGCAAGAGTTCATCTCTTTATTATATCGTTACCGCCTATTTTATTTCTTATCCATTCCATTTATTTAGGTCTTTGTTATGCCTTTACAAATTTGATAATTTTCTGCATTGAGGCCTTTTAAATCTATCCTCAAATTTATTTTAAAGAACTTTATATATTATATATTTTTCTTGCCTTTGTGTGTGGTATCTTTCAAGTTTTTGTTATAGGATGATATCAATTATGCCAATCTTGTTTCGTTCATTCTCTTTCTCTCTCTTTTCTTTCTAAGTATTTGAAAGAAAATTTCAGGCATTTTGTTACTTCACCCAACACATACTTCAGTATTCATGCCTAGATAATAAAGGTTTTTAAAAAACCATTGCAGCCATGTTATTGTCATACTTAGTAGAATTCGCAGTTCCTTTATATAATCTAATACCAAGTTCATGATGAAATTTCCCTGATTGTCTCTAAGATGGCTAGTTTTGTTGAGTGAGGATCCAAAATCCATGTGTTGCATTTGGTTGTTTGTCCTCACATCTCTTACTCTTATGCATCCCCCTCTACTATTTTTAATTGCTTTCTTAAGATATCCAGGTTATTTGTGCTGTGGAATGTGCTGTGGTCCAGATTTGGCTGCTTGCTTTCTTGGCCATCTAAATTGTTCTCTATGACTCACATTTCTTGTACTCTGAAAGTTGAATCTAGAGGTGCACTTGCATTGCATTCAAGTCATTTATATATAGATCTTAGGGGACTGCTGTTGCCCCTCAGCTGAAAGAAGTAGAGGGAAAGAATGTTGTTACCAGATGAAAGCTGGTTATAGAAGATGGGCCACCTGAAGGCTGCTGTGGCCAAAGAGAAGAACAGCCTTTGTTGATATGTGACCTGAGCTGGATTGGGAGGAATACAACCTCAGATTGGAGGTTATAATCCCCAACTCAGAGGTTATATCCTCAATCCAGAGAGGATATAACCTCTCTTTGCTCACACCTCCATCCTTGCCAGTGTTTCCCATTGGCTGAACCCAGTTGAGAACCTGTGTGAAGCAGTTCATTGGGGTCAGATTCCTGGGTCATAGGATGGTGCAGAGGAGGGCAAAGAATGGATCTGACAGACCAACAGAGAATTATCAGCACAGCACTTGATTCTTTGGCTGGATTAATTAATGTTCAGAGTTATTAGTAGATGTCTTAGGAACTTTCAATGGTGACTTATGAGTTTTAATCAATATCATTATGAACTATGGATTTTTATATATTTGATATTTTTCAACTATTGCGGTCATTATTCTTTGTAATGCTCAAATTGTCCCATCTTAGTTCAGTGGGAACTCTTTCAAGTTGTCTCCTGTGTCCTTTGGAGATGACTCCATTAGCCTTTTCTTTTTTAAAGATTTTATTTATTTATTCAAAAGAGAGAGAGAGAGAGGCAGAGACACAGGCGGAGAGAGAAGCAGGCTCCATGCAGGGAGCCTGACGTGGGACTCGATTCCTAGAATCCAGGGTGATGCCCTGGGCCAAAGGCAGGCACTAAATCACTGAGCCATCCAGGGATCCCGAACTCCATTAGTCTTATACAGCTTTCTTCTTTTTTGGCACAAGAGGTATCCTAAGCCTATCTTGTACATTTGCTGTTTTAGCACTAAAAGCAGTAATTTCTTCAAAAAGCCCTGTTTCTTTTTGTAGCAATTGTATGTAGAAGTCTTAATTCTGGGTGCTAAGTGTGCCTATTACTTTTGGGTCACTATTGTACCATACCTTTAAAGTGGACAGAAGTAGGAAATATGTGTAATTTTATAAGAGAATATTATGAGAATTTTCCAATTCAAACTTCAGTTTAGGGAGTTTTAACTTAACTTTGATTATATACTTTTTCTCTTACACAGAAAATTTAGGTTTATAAAGGCACAGTTATTTGCTTTATCCCATGATATAATATCAATGGTTTTAAGATAGCAATACTAGTATTCCTACTAGTAATAAGACTATTGAATGAAAGTTTAGATTTCTTTGTGACTCTTTGTTTTTAGAATACATCCTGCCAGGGAGGTAGCTTAAGATAGTGTCTTAGCATCAATTGAAGTAAAGTTTCTATGAGTAATTATGACACCAACTTGATATTTAGTTAGATTTATTTTTTTCATTCTAGTTTCAATTTTGAAGCATTGATTATTCCTTTTTGACTTAATTTTGTTTTTAATTTATATGATTCAAGGGAACCTGGGTGGCTCAGTTGGTTAAGTATCTGCCTTCGGCTCAGGTCATGATCTTGGGGTCCTGGGTTGGAGCCCTGCATCAGGCTCCCTACTCAGTGGGAAGTCTACTTCTCTCTCTGCCCCTCCCCTTGCTCATGCTTGTGCTCTCTCTGTCTCTCAAATAAATAAAATCTTAAAAAATTTTATATGATTCAAAAGTCAAAACTACGTAACAAGAGAATTTGCAGACGACTGCTGCTATCCCTGTGCTCTCCATCCTGCTCCTGATCTCCCTCATAGGGAACCATTTCTTCAAAAAGTTTAAAATTTTCCCTTTTATTGTTTCTTTTCAAAAAATATAAATGAATTGTTAAATAAAAATCTTATTTACCTTTCTCTGTTTTGTACAATAGTATGTGTGGTTTTTTAAAAACACATTTTATTCATTTATTTGACAGAGAGAAAGAGAGGGAGAATGAGCAGGGCAGGCAGAGGGAGAGGGTGAAGGAGGCTTCTTGCCGAGCAGAAAGCCCAATGTGGGGCTTGATCCCAAGACCCTGGGATCATGACCCGAGCCAAAGGCAGACGCTCAACTGACTGAGCCACCAGGTGCCCCTGTGCAATAGTATGTTTATACTTAGTACACAATAGCAATGGAAGTTTAAAAAGAACATACAATAAATAATTTTTTTGCATGTTGCTTTTATTGATTGGCAATGTATATTTGTAGATGATTCTATATCAATATTTAGAATTGTTTGTTTACTACTATTCCTTTTTTTGCAGTTTCATTATATCACATCATATGGATATACCATAGTTTATCCAACCGGAATCCAATAATGGACTTTTGGGTAATTTCTATTCTTTTGATATTGAAAATAACTCTACAATGAACAGCTTTGTGCCTACATTATTTGCATTTTACCAGTGCATCTTTGGAATAGAATCCTAGAAGTGGTAATTCCTGGATCAAATATGCATATGAAATTTTGCTAAATAGGGGAAACCTGGATGTCTCAGTGGTTGAGCTTCTACCTTTGGCTCAGGTTGTGATTCCGGAGTCCTGGGATCAAGTCCCTTATCAGGCTCCCCGCGTGGAGCCTGTTCTCCCTCTGCCTATGTCTCTGCCTCTCTCTGTCTCTTACAAATAAATAAATAAAATCTTAAAAAAAGAGATTTTGCTAAATAATGCTGAATTTGTCTTTATTGAGGTTATACCATTTTTTTTGCATTCCAACCACCACTATAGGAGACTGCTCATTTCCCATAGACTTGCTAACCGATGTTGTTATGATCTGTTTTTTTTTTTTCTAATTTGATAGGTGAGAAATGGATCTTCAGTGCAGTTTTAATTTACTTTTCTCTTTTTATGAGCAAGGCTAAGTATCTTTCCATTTCTGTGAATTGCCTATATATATTTTTTTAATCTATTTTTTTGTTGTTGTTGGGTTATTGGTTTTCTCAACTTTTAGGAATTTAGGAATTCTTTGCATGTTAGAGAACTTGCTCTGTGTTATGTTACACATTCTTTTTTTCCCGTTTGGCACTTGTATTTTGACTTTACATATGGTGTTCTTTTGTTGTTTTTGCCATGAAAGTTTTTTGTTTTATGTGGGCAATTAAGAAAGTTTTTCCTACTCCAGGTTATAAAGAAATTAAACACGTTTTCTTCTAATATTTCTATCAGTAGATAGTACCTTAAACATTTTTTTTATTATGGAAATATTTGAGCATAGAAATATATGGAGAATAATGTAATGAATTTAGTTTACCTACCAATCCACTTCAACAACTATCATTACGGGCCTATACTGTTTTGAACCTCCATCCACTCTCCTATTCCATATTATTTTGAAGTAAATCTTAGATATTATTTTATCTATAAATATTTCAGCATATATATATGGTCTTTTTAAAATTCACATTGTGTGTTTGTTGCTGGCTGATGTAATTAATTTTATGTTATTAATTTTAATTTATATTATTTTACTTCATTTTATTAATGTAATTACTTTTTGTATGTTAAGCAAATGTCTTGTTTAAAGCTTACTTTAAAATAATTTGCTAATAGATGAATTTTCTATGTAAAAAATCCTATCATATATTAATTATTATAGTCTCTCTTCTTGCTTTCTATATTTGCATCGTATATTAAATTTTAAAAATTTACTGTTTTCATATTTTGCTGACAAGGATTACCATAAAGGATTTCTTTTTATAACTTTATGTTTTGTGAACTGTAGGCTTTTGTAGAAACTCTTTATCTGCTTAAGAATATTACCTTCATTTTCTACTTTGTTGTAATTTTTTGTCATGAATTGATGTTAATTTTTTGAATGCTTTTTTTGCATTGAGATGATCACATTTCCCCTCTCTTTCCTTTTCTGAAATATGGCGAATTATAAGACTTTCTATAATTAAACCAGATTTGTGGGATAAATCCAACTTGGTCAAGATGCACTACGTTTAAAAAGAACTAAATAGTTGGATTCAATTTGTTAATATGTTGTTCAGAATTTTGCATACATATTCATGAATGAGATTGACCTGTACTTTCCTTTTCTATTGGGACCTTCTATGATTTCAGTATCAATATTGTACTAGCTTCACAAAGTAAGTTGGGAACTGTTCCCTCTTTGTATTCTCTATATATTAAAAATTTTTGTTCCCTGAAATTTTAACAGAATTCAGCTGTAAAACCATCTGAGCCTAGTGGTTTGTGGGGAGATTTTTAAACAGAGACAATGTTTAAAAAGGTTTATAAGATTTTTGATATTTTCTATCTCTTTTTGAGGCAGCTTTATTAAGTTGTATATTTTTAGTGAAAGTTGTCCATTTCACTTAAGTTTTAAATTGTTAGCCTAATGTTCATGGTACTCTGATTATCTTTTTTTTTTTAATTTTCTGTGTCTTAGTTTCTGTAACTCCATTTTCAGTTATTGTTTATTTGTACTCTTTTTTCTTGACCAATATATTTGTCCAGCATTGTTGTTTATTATAGTATCCCATTTTAATTAATTAATTATAATGATTAATTTATGTTATTTAGTATTTTTCTTCCTTTTGCTTTATTGACATAATTTTCTTTTAATTTTTTTAACTTTTAATTTGGACACTTTATTAAATTTCAGCCTTTTTGCTTTTTTATTACAAACTTTTAAAAATAGACATGTGTCTTATTTATTTTGGCTTATTGTATTTTAAATTTTTCTTTGATCTCTGAGTAATTTAGAAGTACATTTTAAGTGTCATAAAAGAAGTTTTAAAAGTTTTCCTCTTGTTACATTTTAGTGAGAGAATATGGAATGTATAGTGATATATTTTGAAATTCATTGAAACTTTGTGCCCTGATAGGATTAATTCTTTTAAATGCTCTCCGTATGTGTTTCAGGCAATGTTATTTTCTAATTGTTTAGACAGGACTCTTTGTATGTTATTTTTTTATAAAGATTTTATTTATTTATTCATGAGAGATACAGAGAGAAAGAGAGAGTCAGAGACACAGGCAGAGGGAGAAGCAGGCTCCACGCAGGGAGCCCGACGTGGACTCAATCCCGGGTCTCCAGGATCTTACCCCCGGCCGAAGGCAGCGCTAAACCGCTGAGCCAGCCAGGCACCCCTCTTTGTATGTTATTAAATCAAGCTTGTTAATTTTGCTATCCATATCTATATCTTTACTAATTTTGAGCTTTTATTTTATTTATTTATTTTTATTTAAGATTTTATTTATTTATTCATGAGAGACACAGAGGGGGAGAGAGAGAGAGAGAGAGAGAGAGAGAGAGAGAGAGAGAGAGAGGTAGAGACACAGGCAGAGGAAGAAGCAGGCTCCATGCAGGGAGCCCGATGTGGGACTCAATCCCAGGATTCCAGGATCACGCAGTGGGCCAAAAGCAGACACTCAACTGATGAACAACCCAGGCATCCCTAATTTTGAGGCTTTAATAACTAAAATAAATTTGTTAAATCTCCCACTGGATTGTGAATTTGTTAAATCTCCCACCAGAATGTGAATTTATTGACATTTGTGAATTTATTCGCTTTGTATAATTTTATGTATTTCAAAACTATTTTATTTGATACAATAAATAAAACAGTAGAATTGTTTTCCCTTTCAGCTCTGAGATATATCTCGGTACCCATATTTATATCTATATCTATTTCAGTTGTGCAGCTAATATAAATTTCACTCCTAGACACATTTGAAGACAGTTTGTTGCAAAATTTAGGGAGACTATTATTTCTACTGTAATTATTCTTATATTTGGAGTAAAGATTGGATCAGACAAATTTTTCTGATGATTCCCTTTGGGACAGGCAAATGGATCTTTTTTTATCACTCATCCTTTCATTGAGAGCATGACCTCTCTGAGAGACACGGAGAGAGGCAGTGAAATAGGTAGAGAGAGAAGCAGGCTCCTTGTGAGGAGCCTGATGCAGGACTTGATCCCAGGACCCTGGGATCACGACCTGAGCCAAAGGCAGACACTCAACCACTGAGCTACCCAGGTGCCCCCTCAACAACATATTTAAAAGTATGTTTGTTATAATATCTCCAGCAGAATTATTTTGTGATGGACCATTTTTATTCCAGAATATCTAATGCACCAGATTGCCAGAAGTATAAACCTCCCATCTTGCAATATACTCTTAGCCAGTTTCCCTCCTCAATCTATTCTCAAAGTAACCAGAATAACACTTTTATAATATTGATCAACTAATGTTGCACATACACTAAAATTCAAATTCTGGCATACATGGCATACAAAGCCTACATAATCTGGCCCTTTCCTACTTCTCAAAATCATCTTCTACCTATCTACTCTGCAAATCTTCATCAATCATGTTGTCTTTCTTTCTGTTCCTTGATAGGCTAATGTTATACTTACCTTAGATCTCTTGTTGATCTATCACTTCTGCCTAAAATGTTCTCTCCCACAGCCTTTGTGGTCTGTCTTCCTCTCATTATTCAGATTTCCACCTAAATCATTTCTTCAGAGAAAATTTCTTTGATCATTCCTTCTAAAATTGCTTCTCCATAACTCTTACATCATCCTGATTGTTTTCACAGCGTTGATTGCCATCTGAAATTAACTTGCTTATGAGTTTCCTTGTTATTTTTATCTCTCCTCTCACTGGGATATAAGCTCCATGAGGACAAGGACATGAGTCATTAACATTTGCCTAATGCCTGGGAGAATTTAGGTATTCAATATACATTTATCAAATGAAATTCATTTAAAAAATATCTGTTGAATACTTTGTATGAACCAGACACCACGGTAGGTGCTTAGGGTACATAAGTGAAATGAACAAATAAAGATCCTTGGCTTATACAGCTTATATTTTGAAGGGGTAGATAGACATCGAACAATAAACATACCACATAAGTAAATTACATAGCATGGTAGGAAGTCATATGTGCAATGGAATAGTAAAGAGGCAAGTTGAATAGTCAGGAGGGGCAGTTTGCAATTTTAAGTAGAATGGGTTAGGCCTTACTGAGAATGATATGAGAGAAAAAAGAAAGAAAAAAAGAAAAGAAAAGAAAAAGAAAAGAAAGGAAAAGAAACGAGGGACCTGGTTTGATGGATATCTAGGGAAGAAGAGCATTCCAGGCAGAAGGAATAGCAAGTGCTAGGCCCCAAAGGAGTCAGAATGGTGGGAATGGAGGGAGAGTGTAGAAGGAACAGATGAATTTAGAGAGGTAACTGGAGGCTGATTAGAGAGTCTTAAGACCATTATAAGAATTTGGGCTTTTCTTTTGAGGGGGATGGGGACTACTGGAGGATTCTGAGCTGAGGAGTGACACAATCTGACTGACATTTTAGAAGGATCATTCTGACTATGGTATTGAGAACAGACATGAAAGCAAGACTAGGAGCAGTGACACCTAGGAAGAGACCATTATAGTCATCCAGGCAAGAGATGATGGTAACTTGGATGAGGTGGTGGCAGTGGAGGTGGTAAGAAGTGGTTGGATTCTAGAAACACTTTGAAGATTCAATCAATAGGATTTGCTAACAGTGTAGGATGATATCAACAAAGGAAGGATGAAGTTGTCACCACCTGATAGGAAGACCATGGGTGAAGAAGATTTTAGGGGAAAAGAACAGGAGTTTTGAATGTGTTGAATTTAGACCATCAGTGATAATATCAAGTAGGCAGTTGCAGCTCAGAACAGGAGTCTGGGGAGATTATAAATTGGGAAGTAATTAACATGGAGGTGGTATTTTAAAAGCCAAGGAAAGAGCATAGGTAGAGAAGAAGAGGACCAAGGCCCAAGCACTGGGTGACTCTGACATTAAGCAGTCAGGGGAAGCAGAGAGGTGGCAGCAAGGGAAGAAACCACCACCTGCTGAGCTAAGAGAGGAACAGGAGGATGGGGTCTGGGAGCCAATGCCATGTTAACATGACTTTTAAAATTATTCCTGTAAATGTATAATTTTTGAAATTTCCATAAATTGTGAATTAAAAATGGTGATTATTGAAATAGTTCCTGATATCCTAGTCTCCCCAGTCTGGCCTCTCCATCTGTCCCCCTCACAGCACCTTCCAGGTCCTTCTAAAATGGGGTATTTCCCTCCTCCACTGTCTTCAGGAAAATCGAAATTGTGACATTTGAATCTCTTTCCAGCTCCGTCACAGGCCCTGGTGGCAGGAATCTCCCTTCTGCGCTTTGCTAACTCCTTGGATGGTTCCTGATGTGTGTGTGTGTGTGTGTGTGTATACATATACATATACATATATATATATATATATATATATATATATATATATATATTCAGAGGAGAAATCCTCAACAATTTCCAGTACCAAATAATGTGTAAGTTGAGATTTTAATTAACTTAAATGTGGCTTTGTAAACGTGGTTTTGTCTTGTTCTCGGTGTCCCTGGAGAGAGAAAGAGTTCATTGTTTCTCTTTTTTTTTTCGGTCATTACTAAGGCTTCCATGCTATGGGACTGGCTGTGACTTTAGGATTCCATCTTCCCCATCTGAGGTCTCTTTGTTGTTTCTGTTGCAATGAAAAGGATTTCCTAGAGAAAGAACTGATAGAAAGTTGATGGAATGGCCATCTTCTCATTGGTTACTTGACCTGGGCTTGCACTTTGATGGATTTCAGGATAGTTTTTAATTGTCAGATAGTTTTTGTGTGTGGAAGTGTGTTGGGTGCCATATTTCAAACTGACCATATCACTTTTGCAACTTCCTGCCATTAACCCACTTCTCTCCCTCCCACCTCCATCAAAAAAAATCCCTCCAAACAAAACAAAACAAAAACACAAAAAAAACCCCTACAACAACCTTAGGAATCTGTCATATTGTAGGCATTCAGTAAATGTTTGTTCATTTGAGTTGGAGGATTCAGCTTCTAATATGGCAGACACAGTGCTTTCAAAACAACAGAAGACTTTATTTAAAAAATTACCAACTTCTGGGAGTGGACTGTGGCTTTAAAATTATATTTACATATATGTATTCTACTAAACATAATGGTTTACGCATACCTAAATTACAAAAAAAATTAAAGTAGTTTATCCCTGTTGGTTTTCCTTTCCCACTAAAGTCATCATCTGTTCTCAGAGCACCATTAGCAGCTGAAAAGACATGGCAGGGGATTGAACAAATTGAACATTCATAGCAGACAGATTTTCTCCTTCTGTGTGTGTGGATTGGACATGACTGTGAACAGTTGGAGGTCAGACCATCACTAATATGTATAAAACTTTTGGTGTTAATTTACCATTAAAAAATATATTAATTTTTGGCAGAGGTGTGAATATCCTTGTCTTGCCTAAAGCTTTATTTCCCGTGATACATAGCAAGCTAAAATCCATGCTGGGCCAATTTGAAATGCAAGTAAACTTTTTCTTTATTAAAGCCCCATTTTGTTTCTTGGTGAAAGTATGTATATGAGCTTCATTTTCACTCACTAAAAACGGCCCTTGCAAAGACTAGGATGATCAGTGACGAAAAGAGGGACCCTATGAACAGGATACAAGCATCCTGTTTTGGCTGAGTTTGATGGGTTTCTCTAAACTGGTCTTTTCAGTTGCCATTTTGGCTGTGCCTACTCAACTTCAAACAAATGTCTTGTCAAGGAACAAAAGAATGCATGAAATTATGAGTGGCAATGCCTAAGAGTGTTAGGAGACTATACTTTTTAAAGGGAATCTTTTCTTCAATTGTTGCAAAACAGATGCCTCTACTAAGTGGTGGGTCAGGGTTAGGAGGCAGCTGGAGTAAGGAGAGAAGAAAGAGAAATGCCCGGTTAGGAGTCTCTTTACAGCCTAGCAACTGGCCACATTTTCCCATGGATGGTTAAAAGCTGAATGGCCTCTAACATCTTTTGTACCACCAGGTATCTAAGCTACATCAGAAGAGTAAGTAATGTTTCTGAGCAGAAACACACATTTTAGAAGTGTTTGCTTTATATGATATGTGCATTTATGAAGAAAGAAAATAAAAGAAAGGATTTTATTTTATCATTGCAGCAAAACACAATTATTTTTGACATGTTGACATCTGACATAAAATGACACTGATACGCCTATCTTCTCTGAATAAATCTCCCTTCTGTTGGTATTGCTGAAAGTTCTTAAAACAATTTCCATTGGCTTATCTTTTGTTCTCTTTGTTCGAATTGGTAGCCATCAATTATGCAGACTGGTGTTGGCTTTTAATATGATGCTATTATGAAAATAAAATAAAAACTCCTTAAACATTTAAAAGGGACAGTCTCAGACAATGCAAGCATTAAATTAGCATTTACTGTTGATTTTCTTGATTGCTTTTTATCCCCCTGAATTGTAAAGTAATACTTTCAGGTGAACTCTGGCTCTGGGAACTCCTCATGAGAAAAATCTTGAGGCACATTCCCTAAAAGATGCTGTTTAAATGGACTTGGATGCCATTAAACAAAGAGAAATCCTATTAAGTAAACTATGGAATAGTATTTGGCAGGATTCTAGAGAATGTGCTGGTAGCCCAAGCCATCGAGATGCTTGTGTTCTTTTTTCATAATAAGTATGTGGGGTCAAGTCACAAGTACTTTTTACTGTCATTCTGGCCTCTAAATGTAAGCTCCTTACTCTAGTTTGAACCCCAGCCCCTATGACTGTATACTTAGTCAGCACTCCATAAATGATATTAATTCCCACTGAAGTGTTAATTTTTGATGGAGTTGTAAAGCTTGTCTCGTCATAAGCTTTATTTTTCATGCTCTCTATAGAGATAAAATCCATATCGAGATAGATTTCAATTTGAAAAGCAAGTAATCTTTCCTAACATTTCAAGTTGTTATCAAGGGCCCAACTCTGGGCCAGATGTTTTGGAAGATAAAAGGAAACTAGAAATCATGACCCCCTTCCTCCCAGGAGACTACTTTTGTATAAATAATACTTACACAAGAACTACTGAATTATAAGGCAATATAATCGGATGCTGAGCTCTGTGGTAGAGATCATGAGTGATGGAAGAACCAGAGAAAGAAAAAGAACTTTGAAAGAGTTTCATAACTTACTTTTAAACTGAGCCTTGAAAAAGATGGTGGGTAGGAAAAGTCAGTCTGAGAAAGAGAAATAATCCTTGCATCATGTGCAAGTGCCACCTATGGGAAGAGGGAACAGTAAAAGAAGATATAAGAATGAAGGGCAGCGTTTGGTCCATGGCAGGGAATAGTGAGATATTCAGAGTTACCTTGGGGAGCTTTGTTTTTCTTAAGAGTTCTGTAAAAGTTGCATTTTAGGATGTTGAGGGCCTGTCCCTATGTCTTATTTATTGATCATTCAGCTATTCCACCAAAGAAAACATGAATATACAAGAGGCCATGTAAGAATAGTTAAGAAGATTTAATGTTTGACCTTAGTATCTATTAAACTAGATTTTAAAAAGGAAAATGAGAGCATGGTAACATCCCCATCAGGAAACAAAATATCCTTGATTTTTATATGAAAAGACTTGCATATAACACTCTCAAGTTCACTCATCCTCTGAGACCTGGAATGAAGTGACAAAAACCACATCTTCCCTAGGATGACAAGAGATAATGCATTTTCTTACCAAAAATATTCTGTGCTTGAGTTTCTCTGGCTGGCAAGTCTGAGCACTCATTTGGAGGAGAAGACAGTGAAGAGTCTCTGTGTCTTCCACTGGCTTCTTCATTTTCTTCTTCTAATGGGAATGGACATCTAACATGAATGGACAAAGGGACTCCCCCCACCTTTTTCCGTTTTCCGATTTCAAGAAATGGAGTCCAGGGGGTGTTTTTAACTTCTCCTGGCATCTTATTGCTTCTGTTTCCTTACAGTTTTCTCAGTTGAACAGTCATGGAAAAACCTCCCTAAGAAAAGATCATTGGATCTTTGAAAGCTTCCTACAAATCCTCAGGGTCAGAATGGCTCACTCAACTTGTAATCAAGATGGTATCTCAGGCTATCCCACAATATTCTGCATCCCCTACCCCATTCTATTGATAATTTCTTCTGAAAACTGGATAAAGGCAACTAATAATGGGTAAATGAAACACAGAAGTTTAGTAATGCGTGTGAAACACACTGTTGGCTTGGTTTTGATGTGCTACGGGGTGTAGGAGAGAAGCAGAAAGGGACCTGGCCACATTAGCCTGTGAAAAAAATGGACTGTGAGCAGGAATAGCTTTTTTTTTTTTTTTTTTTTTTAAAGGAAAATGGGAGAAATGGTTCTGAGTGTTGTATCTGGTCTTTTCTTTTTGCAGGAATTCTGTTGTCCCTTTAGAAAATATAAAAACTGTTCCAAGGCACATTGGCACCCGGTGGCACTGCAGCCTTCTCTTGGCACTGCCTCATCCTGTTGCTGGCAGGACCGAGCATGGACCTCTTTAGCCTCATCCTCTGTTGTTTTCTGCACAGGAGCCAAACATTGTGGCTACTCACGAGGCAGGGCTGGCAGCTGAAGAACCCAGATGCCAAGCTCTGGACTGGACTTCTGTTCGGTTTGTGGCTGGTCCCTTCCCTGGCATCTGCCCTGGCTTTGCAGCAGTCTGTGTCCCCGTCTGCAGAGCTGGGCTCAGGATTAGGCTTCTGTTGGCTCCCAAGGATGTTCGGTCACTGTTTCCCTTTTGAATTATCCTTGATTATGAGGAATGTGCCTTTATGACACATTCTTCCCCAGGTGCCTACTCAGACGATGTACCTTCGCTGCTGAAAAGGAGGTTTTCTCTCAAATTACTGGCCATTGGTAGCAAGAAATCTTGTGGAATGGGAATATTCTTCTTTGGTAGAAAGATGGAAAATGAAATCCAAAAGCTTATATTTTAGACTCAAAACTTTATTTTCTTCTTAATGATAGGAAAAGTTCTGAATAAAATTAAAGAGAAAACAAAACCAAACCCCAACACTCAGGAACTTGAGAAGTTCCAGAAGCCTTTTCTTTCTTTCTCGGTTCCTTTGATTTTGTGTCTCCACACATGTCACTGTCCTTGACTGACAGGATGATTTCATCTCCTTATCTAGGGACTTTTGATTTGACAAAAGGGAGATCGGTTCTCCAGGTTATAGGAGGTAGTGTATTTATGGCATTTATCCACAAATAGACATTGAGTCCAGTTCCCTCAGGGATAGGAATAGTGGATCACATTCTGCTGGTGAGGGAATGGGGGTAAGAGGATCAGCCAGTAAGTCCGACTGTTCCTTGAAGGAGCTCGGAAATAAATAGTGTTCTGAAAAGAGGACACCTCAGGTCTACCTAAGAAATGAAGCTCAAGAAGTTCACCAGCCAGAAGGGAAGCTAAATATACGCAGATACAATTCAGAAATACCCACCTCTAGAATATCTTGGCACATCTGAGAGACATCTGACATTTGTTCTAGAATCTTTAGGTATTTGCCCTCCTTCTATTATTCATTAGAATTACAGATACCATTTAAGGAGAAGGATAAATTACAGCTAAACAGAAAGTGCTTTGCTTTACACAGCATAGTATCTAAATGACCTTTTGGGAATATGAGCAACCTTGCACTGAAAACTTAAATCTGT
The DNA here is from genome assembly GCF_003254725.2 of Canis lupus dingo. Classification (NCBI taxonomy): domain Eukaryota; kingdom Metazoa; phylum Chordata; class Mammalia; order Carnivora; family Canidae; genus Canis; species Canis lupus. Next base: position 25,035,206 of record NC_064265.1, on the reverse strand, counting down.
AATCCTGTCAAGCTGAATGATTATTTACCGCTGGATTTCTGCAGCTGGAAAGAAGCTTTTCCCAAAGGCAATCTTTCCAGCTTCATGAAATCTCAGCGGAAGCTAGATCTTTGTTGTCAGACGGACCTGAGTTCTAGTCTGTCTTTATTAGCTTCAGGACCTTGAATAAATTCCTGAACCTTTTGAAACCTCAGGTTGCCCCTCTATAAAGTGGTAGGAAAATGGTACCTATCTCATGGCATCATTGTGAATGTCAGATGGCAAATTTGTGGTACAATGTGTGTCATGGAGTAAGACCCAAATAGATGTTGGTTAGTGTGAAGATTTTCTATAGGTTGGGGCAGAAAGAATACCACCCATCAATCTACAGACCTATGGCATTTTTATCTCATTGGTTGATGCACATATGTACTGACTTTCCTGCTTTTAATGAGGCAGAATGATCTGTGTTCTTGAGACCCTCAGAGCTACATGCAACGTGGTACCTGACAGAGCATATAATAACCAAATGTTTGCTAAATGAAGCAGTGGGCATGAGAGACTTCAGGTTCATCCTCCAGAATGTATTATGTTAGAAAGTTAGGCTGAGATATAGCCAGATCATAGATTACTATCAAGATAGATCTCCTGAGGGGGGCCAAGAAGGAAATTGGAAGGATAGAGGTACTGAGGAAATAATTGTATTAAAGGAATACTTTCCAAATTTGGAACAGTGGCCACACCCACCTAGAAAACAAACAATTATGACTGAGGTAGGTGACCTTAGCAGATGCAAAGTACACTGGGAAGGAGCAGTAGTCATCAAGTGAAGCTTAGTGGTATTTGTAGGCTCTAGAAATGTGAATCTATCTCTAAATCTGTTGCATAAAGGGGTGCCGGTTGTATAAATTTACTGAAGGAGGCCAAATAATGAATAATTAGGTTTTGTAAGTCATATGATCTCTCAGAATTGTAGTGTGAGACAGCCATACACCATATGTAAACAAATGAATATGGTTGTATTCCAATAAAATTTTGTTTGGTGGCAGGGTTTGACCCATCCCAGGGCCATGGTTTATTGATCTCTGGTAATATAGATTGAAAATGTGGTGAATTAATATCTAGAATTTTATTTTTTAATCAACTTTTAAAATAAAATTTTAATTTTAATTCTAGTATAGTTAATATGTGGCATTATATTAGTTTCAGGTGTATAGTATAGTGATTCAACAATTCTCTACATCACCCAGTGCTCATCATGGTAAGTGTACTCTTTTAAGTAAGTAGGTCACAGTCCCTAAATAAGGGATCTCTCATTTCTTATTTTTTTCTGGTTAACAGTTAATTGAACTAAGATTTATGAGGATTTTAAGAAATGTGGAAATAGGGATCAGAGGTATGAGTCTGGGATCCAAACTCAAGGGCTAGACATAGGTGAGGAGCAGGCAGTAATAAGATAATAGGACTGGAGAGGTAGTTTGGGTTCCAGCTGACCATTACTATAGGGAACTAGGGCCCAGTGTTTTAGATATTCCAGTTTTTCTAAACAGCCCAGAAACATCATCAGATTTCTTGGTTTTTAAATATTAGCTTACCAGTTTTGAAAACACTGAGTGCCCTCCCAAAACATATGTATGGTTGAAATGTGGCCTATAGACTGGTAGTTTGTGACCTTTGCTCTTGGCCTGCAGATCTTTACCTTGAAGTACTACTGGTTACCTTAAATTGAGGCTAGAGCCTTTTCCAAAGCCAGTCTGAATTTTAAAAGGACTGAGCATATTTATGCCTGCTTCCTTAAAGTCATCCCTCTATTTCAAAACTATCAACCCCAAGATGGCACCACATATCTTTGCCTGACTGTATGTACAAGGTATGCCAAGCATGCCCAGTGAAATTCTATCTATAGAATTTCATTAGAATTTGAACAGCCTAAAGGAAAGGGGAAGGCTTGGCAGCTTGTTCATTAACAGCGAAGATTTATGGACAACCAACTTAGAAAATTCAGAGAGAAATCAGTCCATGTTGGGTTTGAAATTGTCCAGCTCTGCTTGAATATGCTAAATCCTCCTTTATCTCATCCCTGCTCTTTGTGTTGGCAGATTTAGTTCTATGATTCAATAGAAACCATTCTCTTTTCCTAATATTAAAATCTCATTTTGTTCTAAACTCTAACAATTTGAGACTTTTGAGTTGGATATAAACAAAAATTACCTTTCCATCATGTGAAAGTTAAATTCCCTAGGTTTAATGAACTACTTTAAAGTAAATTGAACAGATTAGATAAAAATTTGTGTTGTTTTTATTTGACAATCTCAAAATGCATTATTGTGGAAATATTTGGGGGTGCAATTTATAATTTGAATGTCCCTGTGCTTAGTCTATGGGCAATCCTGAATAGATTCATCTGTACTCAAGCCATCTAAAAATTCTTTTGTGGAATAAAACTCACATGCTAGAAATCTTTGGAGGCTTTTAAACCCAACCTCTTTTTTTTTCTTTTTCCTTTTTAGCAGTAATTCTCCCAGAAATAATCTATTGTGCCTGACAAAATGTATCCAATTCTGAGCTTGAAAAGGATCCACTCCTATTTGTAACTCAGTGACCGTAAGGCCCAAATTGGTATTGAACTTTCTGAAATAGCACTCTTGGTTCTTTAATAAGAACTTATTGGTAATTAGCACCCTAGCCTGGGCCTACATTTTGGGTTGTCAAAATAAAAATAAAAATCAAGTGGCATCTGTTGATCTGGAAAAAAAAACAAAAAACAAACAAACCAACAAAACAACCCAATCAGTTATACATTTAGCTCTGCATTTTAGAAATTCTTAAGTTAATCCCATTTTAGTGTTCTGGAGAAAGGTGCAACGGAATGAAATGATCCCATGAAATCCTTGTGTTCCATAAGGTGTCTTGAAGTTTGATTGGATATTAACTAAAAGATCATTTTGTTTCTCTTTTATAGCAGGAGATGCAATGTGTTCATTTTATAACATCTCCGCTGTTTGGAATAAATCACCAAGGACAGATGCTCATCACATTTCGGTTCAATAAAATTCTTTGCAGAGTCTGAACAGATACATGGCTAGTTGCTTTAGGTCTCTGTCCAGGCCATTATTTGTTTGGAAAACCAAATTCACAGAACAAAATACAGTTATGCTAAGGACATTGAAATTAATATTTAGCTTGCTATGTGTTTGTTGTTGTTTGTTGGCAGGAATGAGCCTAAAGGACTTTACCTTCAGTTTCCCAAGTTCCACCCTTGTAAATATCATCGACCACCTCTTCATCTTTTCTTCTAAAACAGCACAGTTAATCTGATTTCCTTCTGTTAGATCTTCTAGTAATACCATTTTAAAGGTTCTCAGCAGAAAAATTTGCCAGTGCTCTTGAAGAAGTGCTAAAATTCCATATTCAGTCTTTTCTGTGGTGGCAAATGGGTTTTCAGCAAGCAAAACCGAGGCGTTTATTTTAAAGTAATATGTGTGTGCTGCAAAACTGTTGGTGAGTTTTGGACATCTTTCATGTGCTGTATGGCACTTCTCTTGAATTTTTTAAAAAATCAAGAAGACGTAATCTACTGACTTGCCAATATTCATTTTTTTAAAGGAGGAAAGATTTGAGCTTAAAAAGTTGTGACTGTACATCTTCAGTTGATATTTTCTTGAATAAGTTTCATATGGTTTTAAATTATTTATCCAAGACGGTATGTGATAAACAGTTGAAGCTTCCCATGATGATGTGCAAGGTAAAAATGTGCATTTTACCAAACATTCATAAATGTGTGTTCCTGCATTTGACAAAGCTGTACTAGTCTCCTGAGGAAATATTAAGTGTAGGGTGTGTGTGTGTGTGTGTGTGTGTGAGAGAGAGAGAGAGAGAGAGAGAGAGTAAAGAAGCTGCTTGTATGTTGAGTAAATACATCAACCCATGGCTAGAGTGGTGTGGGGATGGTAATCATTCCCAAAGGGCAACAGGAAATGCTTGCTAACCTGTCATGCTAATTTTCCTTGAAAACGAATCAAGGAAATCCTGGGTGTGTGATACCCATTTGGTAGGGCTAATGTTCTGACGCCATCTGATGGGACCCGCAAAGTGGGAAGTTAGACTCATGGCTCTAACCACCGCCAGTGAATTTTTCTTGCTGTTTGTTTATTAACAACCATGTCAGTGCTGGATTTACTTCTGAGCTTTCTTTCTTTCAAGAATGTGTTTCTAACCCTGGGATTAAAAGAGCATTTTTGTTGGTGTATACTTTTGTTCGGACAAAGAACTCAAGGGTTGCTGGGCCATTCCAGGGTTAGCTGTGCTTTTTTCCCCACCCTGAATCAGGCTCCCAACCTGCAGAGAGAAACCTTCCCCACACGCCGAAACCTTGAAGTTTATAGTGAGTCGACGATAGGAAATAAAAATTATGCCCTTTCTTTTATTTAAAGATCGTCGCCTTCGTGTTGAACCGGCTTTTTACTGCCATTAAATATTTGCTTTCTGGGAGCATTTGTATATATTTTCTTAGCTCTTAACTACCATTTCTGCTCGGTTTTGTATCTGCTAGCCCCAGCATTTACAACCTACGAAAACCTCATAAATCTACTTCATTTTTCTAATAAGACATGAAAGTCCTTAATTGGCCTTAATGAAATGCACTTAAAGGGCAATAAACGTGTTTAAACCCTCTTTCAGGGTGAGCTTCAGTACTCTCTCTCTACTCTGTTTTAGCCTTTCTGGTAATTAATCATTTATTCATATGTGACGAATCAGTAACAAGATCAAGCAACTACTGCACAATTGCATGATAATAAGCTGCTCATATATGTGTCAAGATTTAGCAATCCTTTTTAAAGCCTAATTTAAAGTCATTTTACAACTAACCAGACTGCTTCTCTGAAGCATTTTTCCCCCAGTATCTTTTCTACATATTTTCATTTGGATGCCATCTTTTTATTTTGTTTATAGAGCCCAGTCCGCCTTAAATCCACTTATGGCACCAGCGTGAATTTCAGCAATGCAAACATTTACCATTGTTTTGCAGTCGGGTTGGAATTCTCTCTTTGAACCAAAGGGGAGGAGGTGGTGGAGAAGAGAAAGAAAAAGGACCACATTTATAAATAGAAGACCCAAGAGTCCCTGCCATTTTTAGTATGCATTTAAATCTTAAATCTGCAGTGATTTATGGAGACGTGTTAATCATTTGTCTGCACCTTAGCACTCTGAGAATTCCAGCAATTTCCCATGCCACAGATATGCCAGTGGAGGGGTTCCTTTTCCTGTAGAGGAATTCTTACCTTTTTTTAAAAAAATTGAGATATAATTGACATATCCCTCACCATGAAAGAGGAGTTCATACTTTCAAAAGCAAGCCGACAGAGCAAATATCTGAATGCCTGTTCATGTGTACACAAACCGGGGACTGGATTTTCCTGGCTATGGGTGTACATCATGTGCTCACCGGTAAGCCTAGATGAGGGTATATGAGGAAAGATTAGGACCTGCCAATTATAGTAAACAGAGTTGCTTTGCACTTACAAAATATATCTTGAGTTGACCCTAATGTATAATTGAACAGTTGACATCAGTTATAGTCAAGGCAAGGAAACCAAAGTAATTAAAGAGAAGAGTCAAATGTCCTTCTTCAGCATATATTAACATAAGTAGATCACTTGAGGTTTAATCATTTAGATGTCTTTAATATTGCTCATAAATAGCAGGTGACAAGACCAGATTTTTATATATCTATATATGTTTAAATAAGAAGAGACCCTGACAAACCCAGTAAAGATGGCACTTATAAGTAAAAGCTTGCCACCTGCACTGGTTTGCTATCTGAATTTTTACCTTTTTCTATTATATCTGTTAGAATTAGAATGAAGCTGTAAACATGTGAGTTGACCCTCACGCCCTGCCCCCAAGGCTCCCTCACCCCTGGGCCAGAAGCACTTAAACCTTATTCATCCAAATGTGAAGTGAAAGGGGGTGAGTATGAATTGCAGATGAAGCTGAGTAGTCTAATTTTTGAAAAGAAATATCATTTTATTACTTTGAAGTATAAGAAATGACTACTCCAGTATAACCAGGCAGAGGAAACTCTGGCCAGATCCACTTTTATGTCTGGAAAGCGACCACATGTGACAGCACATTAGTTGTTAGTTGGTAGTAGATGCTCCTGAGGCATTTCAAAATTGTTCTCTTATACACCTTAAAAATTCCCCCCCCACACACAAAAAATTCCCCCACAATTCAACTATAGAAGCCTTCTCTAAAGTAGAAATTTTATTTTTTCCTCTGTTGCCAATAATACCTATCATAGTGGCTTCAAACATATCTGTCAATTTACCTTGACTCAGCAACAATACTTTTTGTCTTAGGCCCCCCAAAAGGTCAATTTTATTCTAACTTCCTTGCAATTACACATCCCTGAATAGAAGGCCCCCAATTACTGATATTTAATCAAGACACCATTTACATTGCAGTCTACATGAATGGCTCCCCTGGGAGTTGTGCAGTACACAACTTGTACATCCATATGTTGGAGCTCTGTTTTGTCTATATACACTTGGGTTTGATTAAGCAATATCTCTAATTTTGGTGAAAATATAATTTCCCCTTCATTTTTAGATGGCCTGTGTTCTGCTGTATTGGGTATCCTTAAAATTCTTAAATGTAGCAAAAGTGTTGTCATGTGTTAATGTTTATATTGCAAATCTGATCACTCTAATATTTTCTGCAATTCCTCACGTGCGTTATAGCCTATTTATCTAGCTCTAAATCACTCTATGGGCAAAATGTGAATTGTATCTTCATTCTGTTTTGTCTATCATTTTGTTTGTGACAAAAGAATGTTCAATTTATGACAAAGTTCCTTAGGCCAAATAACTTGACAAAGTAAGTAAAGTGAAGAGTCTTGAGTTAAAAGAGGAAAAAAAAAAAGGCCTGGCTACTCAAGTTCCACTGAGAAGCTGATTTAAGTAATTTTGGGGAGAAAAAGACACAAATATTTTAATTGGGAGCTGATTTAAATAATTTTAGGGAGAATGTAAAAGCTGAACTCTTTTCCAGGCTTGAGATTTTAAGATGGAATGCTGTTGCCTAAGCTCTCTGACTGGCATATCCCTGAATTTTGTAGAAATAATCACAATGTGTAAAAATCATCACAATGTGTAAAAATAATTGCAATAAGGTGATAATTTTGCAGTAAAAGGAAAATTCCAGACTCAGTTTAATCAGTTAAAGTGTCTCTCTGGTTCTTCTGATTTGTTGTTCATTTACGCTGGGCAGCTGGACAATAGGATTTTGCACGAGCCACAAACAATGAAATAAAACAGCAAGATGTACTGTATTTTACTGAAACATACAATAAAGGGCAGCAGGGGACTAGTCAAAGCCCAATATTCAAAGATTGTAATTTTTTATCACTACTTTATTTCCTAAACCAAAATGTTTTTTGGGTATAAATATTGGATGAAAGCAAAACTGCACCACATTTGCTCTCATGGAGGCAATACCTAAGCCTACTTTTTATTAGAATTAAATTAATATTGTGTAAGTAGTTTTATAGTTTTAGCATTTTATTATTATTTATGTTCTAACTGCTCTGCATAAATAGAATTGTTCCTTGCTTCTTTTTTGTTTTTACTACTAATAAAAAGTAATAGGTATCATAATTCAGGGACTGTTTGCATTTCAAGGCATTTTCTGTTTGGTCTTGGTGGCCTGTGGAAGGAGACATACCCCAAACACATGCAGGAGGCACTTCTAAAGAGCGTTAAATGGTTAGGCAAGAATGGCCAAAACAAAAAGATGGACAATAAAAGATCTTAAAATTGTTAGTTGGAGAGCCAGTCCACCCAAGGACTGCATTGTGTGAGCAGAAATATATCTGCGTTGCTTTCTAGCTTCATTCATGTATGTCCAGTATTTATTAATAAAGATCTTCCCTTAATTACCTGCTGATTTCTCAGAACACAAGAAAGAGAAGAAAATAGCTTTATTTGTGACGGGCAGGAAGGCAATTTTTAACCACAACAACCATGCTTTCTTATATATTCTAAAAAAAGATTTTTCAGAAGTAGAAGTGATAGGAGATACTTAAGTGAAAATCAGAGCATGGAAATGCTTCCTTTGTGAAAGTCATAGGTTTGTGATACTTTTTGCGAAAATAGTGCAAGAATTCACACGTGGATATCTGGGAAATCTGGAAAACCAGACTTACAGGCTAGGACCACATTCCCGAAGTGGGCAGATCTAGAACTATATTTCACTAAAGCTTTTATGCCTCAAAACCTGTGCTGTTGTCACTGTTTTAAGCCTGTAGTCAGCCCAAAGAGCTCCTGCCATGCAGGTGACTCCCTGTCTCTTCTCTCCCCAGGAAAAGAATGGAAACTTTCCCGTTGCTGTTGTTTTAGAGAGGTCTGTTTTAACTGTTAAGCAAATCCTATGACTAATGGAAGACTATACAACCACTCAAAGGGATGTTCAGAAGGATTTTTCATTACATGGAAAATACTGATTATATGATGAGAAGTGCAGAATAAAGCATGCAAAATTATATCCCCAGTGAGATCTCAGGGAGAGAAAAATGCATTGCAGAAAGACTGAATGAAATATCCTAAAATGTTGACAGAAATTGCTCTGGGTGACAGGATTATGGGTGACTTGTTTTTCTATGTATGTTTCTCTAATTTTCAAATTGTCTGTGATATGCATACATCTTTACAAAATAAAACTAATAAAAACTATAAGAAAATAAACAGAATGATAAAAAATCCAGACTTACACATGCCTTTTTAATGAATTATACTATGTTAAGTTTTTACATACAATATCAGAGAGAACTAATATGAGAGAACTAATATGATTTTTTTCCCCCATTTTATAGATGAGGACACTTAAGCTTAAGGGAGACAAGGTAATTTCCTCAGGTCACACAACTAGAGAAGTAGACAATGAGAATTCAAATTGGTATAGATTTGTTCTAGCATTCACATTCCCACCCATCACATCGCCTTTCTACCTCACTGGTGTTCACGCACATTTTATGTATAAATAAAAAATTGGGAGGTTTCATTGATTCTTCTTTGCTAATAGAGGCAGTTGTGTGGCCACTTCTCCCATCATGCTGGGGCCTGGTATTGTGTCCTTTCTTTTCACAAGGGATGGCACTTTCGGTGATTCTGTTTTTCTTCCTGAGTCCAGGTCTATCTTTTTGTTCAAACCAAACCAAATGAACAGGGCTTCCCAACAATGGCATTCCAGCTTATGACAGCTTCTTCAGTTTGCTTGACCTCAACTTTTTCTGGAGACTTTGGTGTGTTCCCAAGGGCAGAGTTTTTCTTAAGCTCCTGTGCTAACTTTTTTGGACAACTCTGCATCCTAACACATCCCACCTATGCTACAATAAATATTGAGCCCAAGTACTTCTGATTCAGACCACGCTTGTCATTTTTTCCATAAAACTTGAAAAATATCAGACCTAATACCTGCAGAAACAGGTCTGTTTCTACTTATGTCACTTATTATAACACATGCTTTTATTAGCTTTGACTTTCTTTGGAGTGGCCCCTGAAGACTAGGGGTTCTAATACAAACACACTGTCAGTTGAAATTTTCAGAGATTTTCATTTTGCTTCAGGAAAAAAAAAACCAGTTTCTTTTCTTTTCTTTTTTTTTTTTTTTTTGCATGTCCTAAGGTCATTTGAATTAAGCTCAGAGGCCAACTCTGAAACTGGATCCATCCTGTTAATAATTTTGTAGGAGGGTTTGAATTTTATGCTTCTAATGAGTCAGGCCTTATTTCCATGGTTGCCGCTATACTACATCTGCAATCCCCGGTGACAATGTAAATAATGATCCAAATAATCCAGAGAGATGGACTGTTGAAGAAAAGATTTTCTTGGGCTTGGTTAATCTAGGGAAAGATGGCGCCATTGACCATCATTTGTCCTGGAAACTTGAATAAGCCTTAATGTTACTTCTGCTATGCAGAATTTAGATATCAAGTTTGACACTTTTAAAAATATGGCTACTTTTAAACATGGCAAAATTTAAAATTTGCTACTGTTCCCATTGAAAAGGGATCTAAGTCCCCTCCCCTTGAGTCTGGGTGGGTTTGTAAGTGCTTCCACCAATGGTGGACTATCAAGACTAGGATATGAAAGCCATGTCTCCCATCTGATTCCTGTCCAACATTTCCTCTCTAGACACTCTCTGGATGGTCCTTTTTCGAACCCAGACATGCTGTGAGAAGCCCATGCCCACAGAATGGCCACGCAAAGGTGATGTGGACAATAGTTCCAGCTGAGCCCAGCTTTCAAGTCATCCCAGATCAGGTGCAGACATGTGAGAGAAGCCTTCAGATGATATCAGCCTGCAGGAATTCCAGTCTGCGCAGCCAAGGCCCTAGACACGGTGGAGCAGCAATAAGGCATTCCCACTGAGTGCCGTCCAAATCCTACCCACAGAATTGGGGAGCATAATAAAAGGGTTGTTGTTTTACACCGTTAAGTTTGGAGTGGTTTGTTATACAACATGGAGAACGAGAATAGCAAGCTTTTAAAATGTCTCTCCCATTCTTAGTTGTTCAAATAATGTCTTACTTGCTCTTATCTTATTTATTATGAACTCAGAAACCCCAAGGAATGTCAGAAGCATGGCAATAAAAAGATGAAGATGATTAAGAGATTCCTGGGGGTTGGGTGGGGGTTTTAGGAAGAACATGTGACATACCCACAGATGCTGATACACATCTCCTGGCTTTTGTGGTATGTGAAAGTAATTACAAATATGTGGACTTTACAAAGAACTTTGAGACGCAGTTAACACAATTGAATTGCTTCAACAATCTCACAAAGTGAGTATTATATAATTATCATCATCCTTACTTTCCAGATTAAAGAAGTGGGGTTCAGAGAGGTCAACTGGCTTGCCCAAAGACACACAGCTGCTTGAGGGATGATGGGGGTTAAGGGACAAGAACTCCCATCCCTTGCTTTTCCTGGCACTAGTTGTGTTCTGAGAAGAGAACTGCTGCCCCTTTGTGGCAGCTGGTCACGTTTCACACAATCTGAAGAGCCAACCTTGATAAAAAGTCTGAAGGGCCCCTGTGCTGACCAGGGCTCTGAATGGTAGCCCTATAGGGCTCTCCGTGGCAATGGAAAGGTTAAAGAGAGGAATAATGGCTGAGTTTTTAATTTCTCTGGGAAGAGCATGAAGAGTGTTGACGATTCTTGGTGTAGATCTCATGCCTCAGTCCACTGTTTCATTTCTAGAAGTTTGATTTAAAAAAAGAGAAAATCTTCTGTGCCCCTGTGTCGCATGTTTAGTCTTTCCTCCAGCTTCTTGAATATCTGGAATACAGTTATATTATCTGTTTTAATGTTCTTGTCTACTCATTCTATCATCTGTGTCATTCTGGGTCAGTTTCAATTGACCCAGATGGGTTGCATTTTCTGCTTCTTTCTGTGCCTGGTAATTTTTAATTTGATGCCAGCCATTGTGAATTTTATCTTTTTGGGTGCTGGATGTTTTTGTATTTCTGTACTGCTGAGCTTTGTTCTGAGACATGGTTAAGTTATCTGTTCTTCCAAACCTGCTTTTTAAGCTTTTAGACGGGATCAGGGCTGTGTCTCCTATAGGGTCAATTTTCTCCTGCCACTGAGTACTTAATCATTCTTAAGCTCTTGACACATGTGCACTGGTTAGTCCTCAGCTGAATACTTGAGAGGGACCCTCTGCAGATCACTGAAACACCTCCTAGTGCAGAGCTTTCCTCTCAGCTTAGACCATGACTTCGCCCTGTGAACTATAGCTGTCCTAGCTCCCTTAGACTCCCAGTCTCCTCAACTCATGGAGACCACTGGGATCTGCCTGGGGTTCTCCTCCCTGTACCATAGCCTAGAAATTTTCTCCAGGTAGTAATGTGGAGCAATTGTAGGGCTCAGCTTATTTATTTTCTGTCTCTCAGGGATAGTTGTCCTTTGTGATCTGATGTCCAATGTTTGAGGAGCTGCGTTTTATATACTTTTTTCAGGTTTTAGTTATTTTGGGTACAGGGCAATGGGAAACCCTGCTGGGTCTCCAACACTGGTGAGATAACAAAGACATCCACTGACAGATGGTGGGAATTGGGCCCTTACTTAGATTCCAGTCCTGTCTAACTATTTTCTTTCTCTGTGGAACTCTGCCTTTGGGACTATTGAATAGATCACGTTGTAGGTACTTTCAATATTTTAGTCACCAAAACTCCTCTTAAATATTACTTGAGGCTGATTCACCCACTTTCCAATGCTGCCATTATAGTTAGAATGTGTTGTGCACTTTATGGCTAAAATGCAAATGGTAATTCACAACTTCAGTAGGAGAAAAACAGCCATTTTTCTTTATTTATATGTCTATTCTGATATTGAGATGTTTGTTTCTGGTATGTTATGCTCTGCTAAGTATTTATTAGATGTATACTTTGTGTCTACTGCTTATTAGATTACACTACTGCCTGACTTTGAAATCTTGTATTGGATACAATAGTCACACAATTAGAAGTCTCTCTTGTTCCTTGCATTAAAATCATTCACGTTTCCTCTGAACTTCTGTGGACTCCTCCTCATACCTCCCTGACAGTCACTTTCATTCAGGAATAGAGGCTCACTCACAGATGTCTTGGGAACTCCAGGGGAGGAAGACCTGACCCTCCTGGAATCTGGAAATAATCCAAGGCAGCTTCTTGGCAGGAACTCCTGGATCTTCTCTTAATGGCCCACCATCAGTGTGACTCCACCTCTCCCCATAGGTCAGTTGGTTTCAGGTTGGATTCCCCAGGAAACATACTCTGAGATGGAGTTTTGAGGACAAGAAACTGGAGGGAGATGCACTTAGGATCGATTCCTGAGAAGGAAGGAAACAGGATGGGGTAGAGGGAGAGGTTGGACACGAAGCCCACAGCACAAAGGCCTCAGCTCCCAGTGGGGAGCTCTGGAGCTCAGATGGCCTGCTGAGTTGCTCTGAATTGAGAGATGAGGGGTTGAGAATTTGTATGCCCCCAGCCACCAGTCCCTGGGCTGGGTGTGGGCCCTGGGCAGGGTGTGTTCCCAGGGATGGGGCTGCGGGGGCAATTCCTAGGGAAGGGTTCAGGTCATTCCCATCAGCTCCCAGCCCTCTCAGAAACTGGAGGGATGGGTGCTTCAAACAGGAAGCCACCTACTGGGTCTTAGAATCTTAAGTAGTGATTTCAACTGCTTCTTAGCTGTGAGAACTTGGGCAAAATCATTCACTCATTTGTTCATTCAACCAATTTTTAAAAAGATTTTATTTATTTATCATGAAAGACACACACAGAGAGAGAGAGAGAGACAGACAGACAGACAGAGACAGGCAGAGGGAGAAGCAGGCTCCATGCAGGGAGCCTGGCGTGGGACTTGATCCTGGGTCTCCAGGATCATGCACTGGGCTGAAGGTGGCACTAAACTGCTGAGCCACCCGGGCTGCCCTCAACCGATATTTTTGAAATGCCCACTATGTGTTTCAAATTCTGAGGATGAAGAGGTGAGGCGGTCAAGTTCAAACAAAACCAAGCCCTATGAGATCTCCAATCTTATTTTAATAATTACATACTCAGGACTGTATTCAAAATGACTGTACAAAATAAAAATTATAGACTGTCTTAAACAATATAAAGTCGTATAAGTAACAGAAGCTAATATGAAGTGTTTCTCAAACTTTAATGTGGAAACAAATCATCTGGGAATCTTGTTGAAATGCACGTTATAATTCAATGGGTCTGGGGTGGGGCCAAGATGCTGCATTTCTGGTAAAGTTCCAGTTGATGCAGCTGCCGGTCCACGGGCCACATCTTGAGTATCAAGGTTGGAAAGGACATCCACAGGGTGGACGAGACCACCATGTCTCTCTAAGGAGAGTATATATTTTTTTTGTTTTTTTAAAAGATTTTATTTATTTATTCATAAAGACACAGCTAGAGAGAGAGAGAGACAGAGACACAGGCAGAGGGAGAAGCAGGCACCATGCAGGGAGCCCGATGTGGGACTCGATCCCGGGTCTCCAAGATCACGCTCTGGGCTGCAGGCGGCGCTAAACCGCTGCGCCACCGGGGCTGCCCAGGAGAGTATATTTGAATTGAGGCCCAAAGAAACTGAATTACTTCATCTAAGTGCTAGCTTCCTCAACTATGAAACAGGAATAATAACAACAAAATCTTGTATGTAGTAGGCACTAATACCTATTAATGACTAGTGTGGTTGTCACAGCACTCACTAAGGCCATCATGGTCTTCACAGCGCTCACTCGGGCACATCATGGTCTTCTGCCTCTTCCTGTCTCACAATCTTTCACCTTTTGGTCCTGCCCATTGTTGCCATGTTCTTGCCATATTTTCTATTTTAAATTCCCAAGCATAGGGATTTGATTGGCTGAGCGCTGTGTGAGCCAACTGCTTTAAACCCAGCGACTTTGTAGGTGGCCGATAGCCTGCCTACTGGCCATCCTTGGCTTTATTGCCCTTCACTGGTCCAGCAGCTGCGTCTGGAGGACAGTGGGTCATACGATATGAACACAACAGCTTAAGCTGCTCCCTTAGCAAAGGCTCTAGGTAAGCACTAAGGCCAATGTTTAATGTGTGTGTCCCAGTAGGTCATTGGTCCCATTTTACTAGGGCCACCTATTCAGGCATCCGTTTCTTCTCATGGACAATGAGTTCCTTGAGGGTGGGCACCTGTGTTTTTCTGACATCTGGCAAAGTGTTGGGCATACAATAGGAACTGAATATTATGGGGGTTAACTTAGCAATATTATGGAGGCACCACGTGGGTTGACATGCCCCAGGGAAGGTTTGGAGGAGGAGGATGACAGGCAGGGAAGGAATCTGAAAGACAAGAAGGATTTCAGTCGAAGGAGAGAATGCAGAAGGGCGCTTGCATAAGCAAAAGTTTGGTGGGTGAAAGACCAACATTTCAGGGAAGACACAGACAACGTCTTGGTTATTCAGAGGCGGAACTAAATTTGAGCAACGTCTTTTCCTGCCTCAGATACTACTTGGCATTTTCTTTAGCCTTTCTGTGTAAGTCCTAGGCACCTTGCTCCGGTGTGCATGTGCACACACCGTGTAAGAAAGATAAAACCTTCCGTTGGGGCGTATTCCGCCCAGGCATTCTCTTCCCTAGCTGCAGACGTGTGCAAGTCCAGAGCCAAGAGGAATACAAACATAATGAGCGGCAGCTTGCCCAGAGGGTGGTTTTTCGCAAGGGTTCACAGATCTTATTTTAAGGTTGAAGCCCCCCCAGGTGTCCTTCCTCCTCTTTTCAACCGACAGTTGTGGTTGTGCATGGAGTGCGGCTGGCCCTGGGGAGCTGCCAGCCGGGCCCGAACAAACAGCCACTGTGGCTGTGGATTTCCTCTTGGCTCGGCCTGGAGGCAGCAGTTAGTGCCGGGGAGTGTGGGGGCCGGAGGCTGGGGCCGGACTTTGAGGGGTGCTAATTCTGATTCTAGTTTCCTCGTTTTCATGACTCTTGTAACAATTTTAGCTTCTCCCTTGGATAGCAGCACTGCCTGAGAAGAATTTTGGAGGGGCAGCCCTTCCAAATTGGGCTGGCCTTAACGTTCCAGTGACTATGGCTCCGCGACCAACGGGCATGCCACCGTGTTGGTCTTGGCTATGTGGTTGAAGCTTCTTTCTCCTCTATCCATGAAGAAAAGTTCTGCTTGAATGATGGATGCAATTGAGAGTGAGGAGGCATGTTTTTGCTGTTCGAGATCACTCTGTACCTGAAAAGCTTTCCAGCTAATCTCCCTCCTGCCAATCTTTTGCTCTCGAATGCTTATTGCACACCACACCAGATTAATTCCAATATTTTCATCATGGAGCTACCAGAATCTCTAAGGCCCCCTTCACCTCCAAGATAAAGTCTCTTCTCCTTTTGTTCAAATTTAATTTTGTCTTCCACAATCTGGCCCAAATTCTTGCCACCCTTGCATACTGTCTTCTGCACACCAAGTCTCAAATTGAGCCAGACTGAAGAACTCGCTGATCCTACATCCTACAGTTCCTATCTCCAGGTCTTTGCCTGCAAAGTTCCTTATGCTGGCCATGCATTGTCAGGTCCTGTCTCTGAGTTCATTAATTCTTCACGTCGAGCTGAAGCCCTGCTTCCTCTGGCCTCCAGGATGGTTCTGCTCCCAAATCCTTCAGCGCCTCCCAGGAACCCCTTCATGGCTCACTCTTTTTTTTTTTTTTTTTTCATGGCTCACTCTTAATCTTGTCTGGATGATCTGTCAATTTTTGCTGTACCTACTCTCTGTTTCTTCAACTAAGATTGTCAGCTTCTAGAGGGCAGAGACATTTGCCTATAGCTCGATGAGAGCATTATGAGTTACCAGTAGCTTGTATGACGAATGCTGTTAATTACAGATAAATTCAATTGAAAGCAGACCTTGGAAGTCTCACTGTTGAAAATTATAATAATACCAGGACTATATATACTAGAAGTTAATAAATTGACTTATCAGTAGACTTTTCTCTCAGGCTGAGGTCTTCTCTATAGTCATTGTGGTGTAGTGGAAAGATCTCTCCAGGGGGAGTGGAGATACTAGACTCTCCTCCCCTCTCCTCTCTGCTGCAAACGAGCCATGGTGTCTCTCATGAGTGACCCAGCTTCCCTGTGGCCCGGCTTCTTTAAGCTGTGAATCTCAGAGAATATCATAATCTCGATTATGATAATGAATTAATAAAGAAAGGGCAAGGCCAGGGTGGCACAATTCTGTAAATGTTCAAGTTTAAACTTTTGTCTCTGTATTTCTCTGTTTTCTCATTAGGATCACCTTCTCTCTTTCTCTCTTTCTTTCCTTTTCTCCCTTCGAGTGTCAGTAAATCTGATAATGATCTCACTTTCCTTTTATTCCTTCCCTTGTTCTAACCACACTTCAGCGTGTTCTTCTAAGATAAACATTTCTCAGGCCATGAGTGCTGAGTGCTGCACATGCAAGCTCCAGCTAACTTTTTGAATCTTTGTTAAAAAAAAAAAAAGAAGAAGAAGAAGAACTCATAGCCCAAGAAAACATCTTTCTTGTAATTAAGCATTGCATTTCCACTTAAGAGTGCCAAGTCTTTAAAAAGAATGACCTCATTCATCTCTCATCCCCTGTCAGCCGGTAGGATGCCTGGAGGTGGGGGAATAAGGGAAATGCCCACTATGCCACCCTATTTTACAGAGTGACAAATCAAGACCCAGAGCCCCCAGCAATTGGTTTTAAGTGTCCAGTGAGTCCCTGGCTAGGAGGAGAACAGAACACTGGGTTCCTGGTTTCCAGTCGCTTCTCCAACCACAGGCTTGGGGCAAGTTTGGGCAGTCTTTAAGGAGGCAAACTGATTGTGGTGAGCCAAGATAGGGTGCTGCCCTGGAAATTTAGAGAGGTGATGAGTGAATGTAGTGATGTGCTCTGACTAGAGACAGGTGAAGGAAAAGGGGTTCCTTCACCTAGAGGCTTTTTTAGAACAAAGAAAAGGGAAAGCTCCATGGAGACAAGACCAAAAGGAAGATTAAAAAAAAGTGATCTGGGCCTTTTTGAACTTTATTTATTGGTGTCCAATCCTAACTACCAAGCTGCATGATATGTTATCTGCCTCAAAGTCCAGAGCAAACTTTGCCTTGAGATCTGACCAGAAGTGGACATATTGGAAATTAATGACACTTAGATTTCACGTCCTTCACTTCACAGATCCCTTCCAAGACCCAGGAAGGGCCCTAGCAATAGGTCCATGTGGCTCGATCTTTTTGTAAAACCTGCAAAAGTAAGATACTTTTTTTCTTAATGGGTCCCTCAAGTTTTACGGCTTTAGGACTCACAAAGTCTGAATCTGCCCCTGGACCTAACCCCCATTGACATCATATCCACAGCTTTTGTGCCCCAGGAAACCCCTCTCCTTCCTAAATGGAGCTGTGCTATCCTAAACTGCCAAACTATGTGCCTCCTCTGTGTCCACAGCATGCAGCTGCAATTCTTGATCCTAAGGAAGGAAGCTAGCCCTCTTTGAGAGCTTCTTACATAACCAATGCTTTCATAAATGCCACCTAAGTCCAGACTTTCCATGTCTTACTTTTTCAAAGTGGGGAAACAGGTCCAGGGAAGTCTGGTAACCTGGTCAAGTCACATGGCTTGTGACCCAGCCCCAATGGCAACTCATCCTTGTGGCATAAGCAGGAATAGCTGGATAGGGATAAAAGATGATTCTGGGGTAAAGAGAAAGTTCTTTCCTGTTTTGCTTGAGCCTCTTTTGTTTTTGTTTTTCCTGATCCCATTCTCTCTTCTTTCTGCGATTGTGATCAATGTTATGGCATCTGTGGTCTCTGCAAGGTCTTGGGATAGGCACTGAAGGATGGAAAAGTCAGTTCCTTGTAATTTAAAAGAGGGAGCAAAATAACTACATGGATCACTAGAACATCAGGCAGTAGGGAGATTCATAGTGCTAATGGGGGCACAGCTGGAGTGGAAAAGAAAGGAAACACCACAGGTGGTATGAGCTTCAGATAACAGGAGGATGAAGGCAGTTGCGGAAAAAGTGCATGGAACATGTGACAAGAGCCCAAAAGAAAGAAAGAAAGTATAATTAAGTCGTATTGTCTTTAGACCTAGACAAGAGGGCAGGGTGGTTCACACACCAGCTTCCCTATTTGTTAGTTGTGTAACTTTGGACATGTTATCTAGGCACTCTGAACCTAGTTTTCTCATCTGTGAGATGGGGATGATGCTCAAATTCTCACAGCCTTGTTCTGAAGATCACGTGAGTTAACTTACTTACGTCAGGCACTTAGAGCAGTGCCTGGCACTATTTGCTTTTATTATAATCTGCTGTTATTATTCCTCTAATAAGAGGGAATTTGGTAGCCATGGGGTCTTTTTAGGAATACTGATTTTAGCGGGTTTCTGAAGAAAACAGTGCTGGAGGAGTGAGTAAACATATCGTGTAGGAAGCTACTGAGGAAATAAAAGAATTAGTAGAGCAGTGCACTTTCTCCAGCTGGTTGTGGGCAAGTACAGACCAAATCCCGCTGAACCACTAAAAGGGTCCTTACCAGACCAGGGTTACCCACACTAATTAGCCACACACAACACTTCTCTTCCGCTCCCAGGCAGAGAGATCTCGTTAATGCTATAGAGGAAATCTTCCAGAAAATGCCACATTCAACATCAGCACACCTGCTTCATACACCCTGAGCTCCAAATGGAGAAAACAAGCAAAAAAATTGATTTAAATTATGCAGGTGGAGGGTAATTAAATATTGATATAATAATTATTAAATTATGCAGGTGGAGAATAGGTTTATGTGAAACTTCTGGAATCGCTGCAGGAGGGGTATAGACAATGAAAAACCCTGCATGGGGCTCTGAGCTGGAAGACAATGCTGTGAAGTTATGGTTGAACTGGGCAGCTGGTTAACTTCGCATTCATCTGTAGGTAGATAGCTCTCTGGATGAGTTCAACCAAACCAAGGGCAAGGCTTCCCCCAAATGGCCTAAGTGCATAAAAGAGAAAGCCACTCTGATGGCAGTCCTAAGAATTAAAGGAAAACACAGAATGGGAAAATGAAAGAAGCCTCCTGAATCATTTTATTTTCATGCAAAACTATCATCTGAACCGACACCACCACCGACAAACTTATTTTCATCTCTAAGGTAACCGTAATGGCTTCGAAGCCAGAAAGAAATAGCTCTGCTGTGAGCAAATGGTTGAGAGCAGAGCGCGAGGCTAGGTTCAAGGGGCCATGAGGTGGAGTCATCCCAGGTCTGGACCAGAAATGTGTTTGTAGATGGTGGCTGGGATAGGCACACTTGCTACAGCTAGCTAGTTTGTTGGAGGAAAATTCTAGTTCCAAGGCAGTGAATTTTTATGTTTGACCATTTTGTCACTTGTGTCACTAAAAAAGAATGGGCCAGATGGTGGTCTCTAGTATGTTTTTCACAGTGTGGCGTCTGCAGAGGGGTTTACCCTGGCTGGCCATTAACAATCAGTCTGAACAGCTTAAATGAGAGTCCAATGTTGAAAGGCAAGAAAGCCAAATGCTCAAATGTTCTTTAATTTCAAATCTCGGATGAACTTAAATGTTCAGTTTTAAAAGCCACAGTGACAGTCCTAGCCAATGCATGAGATGACAACTTCAAATATCTGTTTAAATAAGCCATCCCCCCCCCCCCCCCCATAAAGTAACAAAAAAGTATGGTTAAACCAAAGAGTTCCGATGTGTCTGCATGCAACGTTTTGACTTTGGTCTTGTGAGTTTTGACTTTAGGTGAGTCAGTGAGTTTAGAGGTTCTCACACTTACGTAAGCTTCAGAACCACCTGGGGGACTTGTTAAAACACAGATTGCTAGGTCCCATCCCCAGAATTTCTAATTTAGTAGAAATTTGCATTTCGAACAAATTCCCAGGTAGAAGTTCCCAACTCTCCAGCACGTTCTCTGCTGCTGGTGTGGGGACCACACACATTTTAATCACCGTACTAAAACATCTTCTGGTTCAATTGAGCTCTTACATTTTTTTTAAAGCCATAAATTCTTTTGAGAATCTGATGAAAGCCATGGACCTTTTCCTCAGAAAAAATATACAGCTAACCATAGACGCTTGTAATTTTATAGAATTTCTCCCGAGGGGATTCCAAGAGTGTCTGCATAAAAGCCCTTGTCCTATCTAGAGCAGGGGTCAGCAAACTTTTTCTGTAAATGTCCAGATAGTAAATATTTTAGGCTTTATGGACCATACAGTGTCTCAACTCTGCTGTTGTAGTGGGAAAGCAGCCATGGACAGTATGCAAATGAATGGGCATGGCTGTGCTCCAAAAAAAACTATATTTATAGAAACAAGTGGTGGTGGGCAGTATTTGCTCCATGTGCTGTAGATTGCCAACTTCTGGTCCAGAGCATGGGTTTTAGAATCAGATATACCCACGTTATTAGCTGTGAAATCTTAAGGTCAATTCTTAACCTATTTCAGCTTTGTTTTCCTCATCTGTGAAATGGGATGTGATGATTCTGACTCTAAAGTCTTGAGTTGAGAATTAATGGAGATAATCCACCCAAGGTTCCAAGCATTTCTCTTAAATGTTATTATTTTCATATTTAACTGTATTAATAATAGTAAATAAGTAAACACTGGTGTGCAAGCCCTAAATATGAATCATACTGGTGTCACGCAATATTAGTTCTTGTTTTTATTGTTATTGTTAGGTAGAGGAGGTACACAGGAATTACGCAAGTACAAATGAAGAATTGGGAGTGTGGGATTTTATTCTAGAATTGTGAAATAAGAGGGGTGAAGGTCTAATAAGGCCTTATGTGAATTAGCCACTCCTTTCTCTACATGCTCACCCTGCCCCCCATACTACTGACACTTGGCTCTTCTTCTAGTCCATATGATCTTCAGATTAACTCTATTTCCTAAAACAAAACAAAACAAAACAAAACAAAACAAAAAAACCTATTTCCTGGAATGTTTCTTCTCCTTACCCCATCCTTCAAGGCCTTTGGTTAAGTGTTACTTCCTCGAGGTAGGTCAAACAGGACCTTGTTCTTTTCCCTTGTGAGTAGTTAGATTGTGTACTTATTTACTCATTTACTTGCTGGATTTTTTAAAGTCTTCTCTGTTAGAACTGTAGGCTCCTGGGAATCTGGACCATTTCTGTTCTGGGCATCACTGTGTCTCTGGAGTTTAGCACCAGGCCTGGTACTTCGTAGATGCTCAAGAAATATTTAATGAATGAATGAACCAGCCTTACTCCAGGTTATTCTTGGCTCAAAGCAGCATAATGAAAGTTTGCCTTTGGTGCCTTCTCTCAGTGCTCCTGTCTCTAGGTGTGGGTGGGTAAGATGAGGGGGCAAAGGTGAAGAGCTCTCCCCCAGGCAGTTCTGTGCCTTCTGTGGTCTTTCACAATCAAGTTCCCCCTCTGTTAACCGAGCTCCTTGGTGTACTCTCCCATCTGTCACAAAAAGCCAAACCTCAAACCAGTTCCACTCAGTAGTGACAGGCCTTCTTCTCCAGGAGCAAGTAGTTGGTTTTAACAGAGAACTCTGGGAAAACAAAGCCTTAAAGCCAGAGCAGAGCTCTTTAATGGTTAACCTGTAGGCTGAGGTGGATGGATGGGTGGGATAAATTATGGAAGAGGAGCCATGCCTGGAATCCTTCAAATCTCAGTCAGTGTTAGCTCTCTGCTCTGAAACAGCATCAGGGCAAATGGTTGGATGTGAGAGAGGCATTTGCTCTTCCTACAGGACAACCCCATTGAAATTCCTAAACATACTGGTATAAAATACACTGTGCAAGTGACATTAATTTAGCGACTGCTGCTACTGCCTGCTGTCTTTCTTTCTTTCTTTCTTTCTTTCTTTCTTTCTTTCTTTCTTTCTTTCTCTTCTTTCTTCTTTCTCCTTCCTTCCTTCCTTCCTTCCTTCCTTCCTTCCTTCCTTCCTTCCTTCCTTCCTTCCTTCCTTCCTTTCTTTTCCTTTCTTTCTTTCTTTCTTTCTTTCTTTCTTTCTTTCTTTCTTTCTTCCTTCCTTCCTTCCTTCCTTCCTTCCTTCCTTCCTTCCTTCCTTCTTTCTTTCTTTCTTTCTTTCTTTCTTTCTTTCTTTCTTTCTTTCTTTCTTCTTTCTTTCTTTCTCCTCTTTCTCTGTCTAATGACTTAAGCTCTTAATCCTAGTTAGAGTGGAGAAAGAGAAAGAGACAAAGAGTAATCATAGCTAACAATGGCTGGCAGTCTATTGGCAAACTTTTGAGCTCCTCAAGCTGTCTGTGGCTGAGTAGGGACAAAATCCTGTACAAAGAGAGATATGCTTAAAATGTTGTCACCAGTGATGAGGGTGGAGTGTGTAACAGATCTGGGGTGCTATGTCCCATCTCCTAGATTCATCCCTTATATTAGCAGTAGTGTTGGCAGATAGTGCTGTGCACTCTGACAGGATCCCCTTCAGCTCCAGCCTTATAGCCACCCACTTTTTGCCTGATATGTTTCTTCAAAGCTGGGGGATGCTGGGGTGCCTGGGTGGCTCAGTAGCTTAAGCATCTGACTCTTGATCTCAGCTCAGGTCTTATTCTCAGGGTCATGAGTTCAAGCCCCACATTGGGCTCCACTTCTGGGCTTGGAGCCTACTTAAAAAAAAAAAAAAAAAAGCTGGGGGAGCCTATTCAGCCACTATGTAGAAATAGTCTGGAAGGAAAGGGGAGTTAACACTTCACGGGCAAACCTCAACCAGTGGGAGCTAGTGCCTTAGACTTCTTTGAACAGGCGATCCTGGGAGGCATCTTGTGTTCTTAAGAGATCCCATGGTAGTCGAGACACACTGTCTGTAGCAACAACCTTAACAACCCATCTTTATAGTCTTTCCTTTTCCTATTCTTCTTTCATCCCTTCACTCATGCCTGTGTGTGTTTATTTGTTTTGTTTGGTGATAACGGGATATCTCCCATATAAACTACCTACCCCCAAACCTTTTCTTAACCTCAGCTTTTGGAGGAACCTAAACTAAGACAAGGAGTGATTTCCTAGTGGTGCAATGAACCTAAAATAGTTTTACATGAAAGGTGGTGACATGCTATTCTTTTCATAGAGGCCAAAGGTGAAGGAAATGGCTTTGAATGGAAACATATGGGATGTAGAAGGCAGGGGCATCCATTTCCTGGAGAGAAGGCTTGGTGCCAGCACTCTCCAATATGGGAGCCACTTGCCACATGTAGCTAGTGACTTAAATGTGGCTAGTCTGAGGGAGGAGCTAAATTTTTAATTTAAATTAAATTCACTGAAATAACTACATGTGCCTAGTAGCTACTGGACTGGACTGCACAGCTTTAGACATTATAAGAAAAACTCCTTCTGGAGGTTTAAAACGTAAATTATGTGCCTGACTCTCCTGGTTCCTTACCTAACATCTATTCTTGCAGAATCCTAATTGGACTTAGTATGTTGCTGTGCCCAGTTAAGAACCATGGAACAAAACCTGATTTCCCAGACTTTCTTGCAGCTCTGCGTGGTCACCAGGGCTTCCCTTCCCATATAAAAAATGCCTGGAACAGAGAAGGAGTCTTGCTCTTTGCCTTTCCCCCATCCCTTTTCTTCCTGCCTGATCATATCATGCTTGGAAATACAGCAGTCATCTTTCTATCAGCAGGAAGAGAGATGCCTGTTTAATAATGGTGGAGCCGTAAGATGAAGAAGCCTGGGTCCTAATGTCTTCATCAATTTGCTGTACCAGCTTGGCCTCTTTACCTTCAGACTGGGTTGATTGAGGCAAGTAAAATCCTGATATTGTAGCAGAATGCATCCGGACTGGCATAGATTATTTTAACAGATTCTGATTGAAAGTAGGTTAATACTAATGTATCGTACTTTTATTTTTTTTAATTAAGATTTTATTTATTTGTTCATGAGAGACACAGAGAGAGAGAGGCAGAGACACAGGCAGAGGGAGAAGCAGGCTCCATGCAGGGAGCCCGACGTGGGACTCCATCCCGGATCTCCAGGATCACGCCCCAGGCCGAAGGCAGCGCTAAACCACTGAGCCACCCGGGCTGCCCTGTTGTACTTCTATACTGGAGATTAGGAAGTAGTGGAACTGATTGTAAAGCTCTGCATAGGTATTGCTTGGAAAACTTGGAAAATGAGTACAGAATACAGCTGTAAACTAGAAAATGTGATCCTCTCTGGGCATTTGCTTAGACTATATACCAACTACTAAGAGTCAGTGACAGTACCTTGGAATAACACAGAGCCACTCTTCCTAAAGCTTTATTGATGGCTCAAACAAGTCTCAGAGAGTGAAGGATGGATTTGCACCAGTGGGGTTGGGGCCTCTGGGTGGGCCTAACACATTATACTTTCTTGACGCAGAATAGGGCCAAGGTCAGGACTCGGTACTGAAGAGATATCCCCATACCCATTTCACCTCCAATTACGATGGACAGTTGTGCTAAAAAGTTGCATAGCCCCCTTGTAATCCATTTTCAAGTATTTGGTGACTATTTGGGGACCAAGTCTATTTCTTCCTACCATGTAGATCATCAACTAACCACAATACACACAGTTCTGCCATAGGAAAAAGATGCTTCACTCTCCCAGGCTTTCACTGAATAAAGAAATTTTTGATCTGAGCTCCTTAAAATATCAATGCTCCATATTACTCCCCAGATACAGATATAAATCTTTATAATGGTGCACTTTACAAGCAGCACTCTGGAGTCTTTTCTGATTGGTAATCACAGTGTTTCCTTATTAATACTGTAAAAAATGTAAAAGGCATAAACATTTTGCAATCTATCTGTTCTTTCTGTGCGGGCATACATCAGGGGCTGCTTTAAGCATTCCTAATGGTTCACCCATCACATTTTTTATGAGTTTATATGGGAAGAAAATTGTACCAGAAAACTGAATTCAATGACTGCCATTCTATGAATAAATTCTGTTATCTTTGATACTCTGGGTATAATAAAAACATACAAAAGTTAAATTTCAGCATCCTTGCAGAGTTATGTCAACTGTTTTTAATGTCAATAAGACACTGCTATTTCAACCAATGTCTTTTCCCTCCAAAAAATACTGCTTGATTTTCAGGTTATGTTTTCATTAAAACAACTTGTTTTTAACAGCGAGATGCTGTGCATGTTTGCTAATTTATGTATACTACAAAGTCTGATCAAAATGAAGAGTTATAATTTTAAGACATGGAGCTCAGTAAAAATCCATCTATACTTGGGATGAAAGATTAAAATAAAAATCAGGTGTCCATAAAATGTATTTTATACAAGTTAGATCAGAAAATGTCTTGGAAGAGTAACTTTGATCAAGCGGACTCTTAGATATATATTTGTGTTTACACACATCCTCCTGTGATTAAAGGGCATATTTTACCTTGTATCCTATAGGTGTATTCCATAAGTATGATTTTTTGGTCTTTCTGATCATCTGGGAGATTTCTTTCCTAAAAAAATGCAATGATCTAAATACTTTGAGTAGATTTTTCTGCACTATTTAATTTTAATATTTGCAAATTGATTTGCTGTGCTTCCTTTAATGGTAACAAGCTCAAAGCAACTTCTTTATATTATGGAAAGCCTGAAGCTCAAACAGTTCTCCCAAAGTAGTGACCCACAGGCTCCCACCTACCCATCTGGTCTGTCATTTTCCTTTTGGGAAGGATTTTTGCCTCCAAAAGGTCCAACTTATCGAAGTGGCCATCTTCTTATTAATGGATTAATTGTTAAGATTTAGGGAAGTGGAAATAAAAATCTTAAAGATAATCAGAACTTTTGAGGCTCTGAAAACCCTCTGCTGCTTGCACTCCCATCACTGGAATACCTTCATGAGTTTGTAGCATTTAAGCTACAAACCAAAGAAGACATTGCTTGCCAGTGACTGCTAGTGATGTGGACCATCCCCTGGATTTCTGTGACCCTCCAGATTTAGTTGTTGACATTTAAGACCTCAGGCTTCTTACACTGTCTTAAACTTTGCCTCAAGGGAGGCTTCTGCCTCAGGCTAACTCTTAGCCTTTCTGCAAGTAGGAAAAGGAGGAAATATTTTGGACAGAAGTACTTAGTACAGTATGTAAAACAAAATTTATTCCTAGGTCTTTTGGAGCAGGAACGGAATTCCTTTTCTGGAAATAAACAGGTAATTGAAATAAAAGTGCCTACTTGGCCCAAATATGTGTCAGATGACCTCAATTCTCTATTTGCCTGTGGAACTAGCTTCCTATCTTGGCCATAAACACATTTCCCAGAAAAATTAGAGTCCTAGCAAAGCTTCAGGAACAGGCCCATTAGATGGGCTGATGGAATTTCGTTAGACCCACTCTAACTTCTTTTAGGGCGTTCACTGGTTTATTTTCGTGATTGGGCTAATATATCTTTTCCGGAGATACCTAGCCAGATGACTCCATCTGAGAAAATGAGTGTTTTGTTTTCTTTTAAAAGTATACATGAAGATGCTTATTTGTGAAGCAGATTCCAGAGTTGGCATCCTTGGAGGTTAATCCTGATTAATAGGTGCTTGGTGATATAATTTTGGCTCTTACTTGAGGTTGAGATTCTGGCCTCTAGCCACCCTGCAATTATCACCAAGTCTCAGGGCACACCTTGTGGGCATCCCTGTATGGAGGAGATGGCTCATTTGGGTGGCATAAACAACACCTTGTAACCAAGAAACACTTGTTAAACATCTCATCTTCCAGAATTTCATGATCATCTTTCTCATTTTCCCATGTCCATTAGCACCATGAATAGGTGTTTTGTTCTCTTTTATATGACATTTATTAAAGTTTTTCTTGCTCTGGGGTGATGGTGAGCACTTAGGAGAAAGTGGAATCAACAATGCTTGTAGACTATAATAGTAAAGGGACAAGACAGTCAAAGGAGTCAGAGGCAACTTGAGCTTCTGGCTCCCTCTGAGACTCGTCCACCCTCTTTCTGATTCACAAAATTACCTGTGAAGGACTGAGAGAATCTGGCTGCATTTTTTTTTTTTAACAAATAAGAGAACAAATAAGTATTCACTAAGCACTTTACTGTGTGCAGAGTACAGAGCTAGATGCTGTGAGGATAAAGGATCTTTGGGATATAGGTCTTTTCACTAAGGAAATTCATAATCTAGTTGGAGGGTTGGTGTCAGATTTTACTTAGATGTCAGTGGATTGGCATCCAACATGTGATTGTGATTTCAGAGACACCAAAGCGATTCCAGATATTTCACCTATACCAAGACAAAAAGGCAACTCTAACTCCTCCAACCTCAACTCCAATATTAACTCCACCACAAACAGTATTTCTCTCGTAATAAGTACTTTGAACATGCTCAGCTTTGTGATATATTCTTCATATATGTAATGTTATTTAATTCTGAACTGTATTTGACTTTGACCATGCTTTATCTTTTGTGCCAGTTCCTGCACAAGTTCTGAGTGACCTCTTGCATAGCCTTCGGTTGAAATGGATGGCCACTCAAGTCACTGACCTGTGGCCCTGGATTTGTAACTACAAATTCTCAAAGCCATTCAGAGAGCTTTAATGCAAGGTTCCTACATGTTTTAAAGATTTGTTAATGCTGTGACCAGCAAGGAATCTGAAGTGACATCCTAGGATATAAGAATGCCCCATTCCCTCAGTCCCCAAAAAGCCTCCTGTTACCCTGATGAATTTTAAAGAGTAAAATTTTCTCTAAGAATAGTCTCAACATGTCTTTCCTACGTCTGCAGCTTATTTAGCAGATGGGCTTCAAGATCCCACCATCTTTAAGGGCTCTCATGTTATAGGCTCTGTGTGGTGAGAAAGAGACAGAATTCTCACAAAAGCTGACTTGGATTTTCACTAAATTCTGGGTTTCTAGCTGTACAGCTACAAAGAACCACCAGAAATTCCTGTTTCCCATCTCTGAAGTCTCAACACAGGTTCAAAGTGTTAACTCTTCAAACACCTTTAAGTCAAGGCTACTGTAATGTTCATTTAACCTGGCTTTTCCCAAACAACAGATTGTTTCAGGAATAGAATTTGTGAAATGTGATCAGAATTATTTTTTTATTAGGTGGTGAGAAGAAGCTACATACATAAGTGCCAAAGTATATCATATGGTTACTTCTGAAGCTCTTCCTTTTTGTTGTTTCTATTAATATATGGTGAGACACTAAGTATTCATCAGTGTGACATTGAAAAAGCACCCCAGAAAATGTACTTTTTAAAGTTCAAATATTGGCTGACTGCTATATGCTACTTTTTCTTCATACTTTTTTTCTTTTTTTAAAGGTTTATTTATTTATTTGAGAGAGAGGGAAGAGGAGAGAAGGGCAGAGAGAGAGGAAGTGAAAGAGAATTTCAAGCAGTCACCCTGCTGAATGTGGAGCCCAATGTGGGGCTCAATCCCCACCCTGAGATCATGACCTGAACCAAAACCAAGAGTCAGATGTCCAACCAACTGAGCCACCCAGGCACTCCTTCATACATTTTTTTCTTCCTTCTTAACCCAGAAAGATCCACTTAAGTTAACCAAGGCTCACAAGAATTTGCTAACATGTCAACTTCATACATCAGCCTCTCACACTCCTCCCACTAACACTTTACTGCTTTTAAAGTTTTTTTCATCAAATTTTAGGAGTGTTAGACTCTGTGAGATACATGAAAAAATTATTTTAATTATTTCCAGATTTATTGAGATATTTAATAAATATTTTATAAATAAACTGGTAAATGACATGCAAGTTTAAGGTGTACAACGTGTTGATATGGTACACATATATTGCAATATGATTATCACTGCAACCAGTTGTAGCATTAGATAACATCTTTTTCATGTCACATAACTGCCATTTCTCTTTTGTGGTGAGAACATAAGATCTACTCTCTTAGCAACTTTCAAGTGTATAATACAGTATAGTTAACTATAATTGCAATGCTGCACATTAGATACCCAAGAACTTATTCATCTTCTAACTGGAAATTTGTACCCTTTGACCAACATCTCCCTACCCCCTACCCCCCACCACGGGCCCTGGTGATCACAATTCTACTTTCAGTTTCTATTTCACAAATAAGTGGTATCATATGGTATTTGTACTTCTTTGACTTACTTCATCTAGCATAATGCTGACAAATTTCATCCATGTTGCTGTGAAAGACAGGCAGGATTTTCTTTTTTTATGGATTTCTTTTCTGATGGACTCTTAAGCTGTTTCCATATCTCGGCTTTATGAATAATGCTGCAATAAACATGGGAGTGCAGATATCTTCAATATTCTGTTTTCATTTTCTTTGGATATATACCCAGAAGAGGGATTGCTGGATCATATGGTAATTCCATTTTTAATTTTTGAGGAAACTCTATATTGTTTTCCATAGTTGCTGTACCAGTTTGCATTCCACCAACAGTGCACAGGGGTTCAAAAAAAATTAAAACAGCCTTAAAACATATGCCTCTTTTCTTCATTTCCTCTTTCTCATTTAGCACCTTTAAGGGATATGGTATAAGTCCTAAGAAGAATATAGAATGTGTTCAAGACAACCAGGACACAACACTACTTGTTTGTGTCCACTACAATGCATCAATAGGAACTGAGAAGAAACCTGGTATAAATGTTAATATTAATATTTTTCCCCTATGGAATCATGAGAAGAATTAAATGGTTTAGCTAAGTATTGGTATCAGAGTCAGTCCTATCATTTGGCAAAAAGTCAGTGACAAGAGTTGATTAATTGCAGCTAATCAGGGTTTGCTAGTAAAGTAGGGGTCAGGGTAGAATGAGAGCCCGGGAAGGTTAATTTGTGGCATTTGTCAATTTCTGAGGGGTATATACCCATCAAGACTGATTTTAAGGTACCAATGAATTAACAATGGGCTCATGCGATTCCTGCAAATTTAACAATTTTCATAAGCTGGTATGATCTGGCTTTAGCATGCCACTACAGCTCCTCCCTGAGAACTGATAGTCCCTGCCTCTGGTAAGAGATATCCAAAGTACCCTTCCTTCTTGTATTTGCCCAGGATTTCCCAGGAAGACCCTCATTAGGGGGATGATGCTGGTCTCATTTTTTTATTTTTTTTTGCTGGTCTCATTCATCACATTTTCCTCTAAAGTGGCTGGTGATTAAGGAAAGCCTCTTTTTTTTTTGGACTTTTTAAAACAGCCTTATCGAGATATGTGACATTAAAAAAAAGCCCCTTTCAAGGAAATCTCTCACGTATGCAGGACTTTGTGTGAGAAAAATTACATTGAAAATATACAAATCCCAGATGCCAATTTATCAGAGGGATAGATAAAAAAAATATTAGAAACAATGCCAAAACTCATACAACTCAATAGCAAAACATCAAATAACCCAATTAAAAAGGAGCATAGGACTTGAAAGATATTTCTCTGAGGAAGACATACAAATGGCCAACAGGTATAGGAAAAGGTACTCGACATCACCAATCATCATGGAAACACAAATCAAAACCATGGTGAGATACCACCTCATACTCATTGGGATGGCTATTATAAAAAAGACAAGAAATAACAATTGTTGGCAAAGATGTGGAGAAACAGGAATCCTTGTGCACTGCTGGTGGGGATGTAAATTGGTGCAGCCACTATGGAAAATAGTGTGAGGTTCCTCAAGAAATTAAAAGTAGAACTACCTTATGATTCAGCAATCCCACTGCTGGGTATATAATCAAAGAAAATGAAAAGAAGATAGCAAAGAGATATCTGTACTCTCATGTTCACTGCAGTATTATTCACAATGCCCAAGATATGCAAACAATATAAGTGTCCAATAATGAATAAATGAATAAAGGAGATGTGGAATATGTATACAATGGAATATTGTTTAGCCATGAAAAAGATGGAAATCTTACCATTTGTGACAATATGGTTGAAACTGGAGGGCATTATGCTAAGTAAAGTAAATCAGAGACAGAAAGACAAATTCGGGGGTACCTGGTACTTATATGTGGAATCTAAAAAGAATAAAAATTCAGTTAAAAAAATAAAATAAATAAAAAAAAAATAAAAAGAATAAAATTTTTAAAAAAATCAAACTCATAGGAAAAAAGTGTAGAAAAGTGGTTGCTTGATGCTGAGGGATAAAGGGATTAGGGAGAGGTTAGTAAAAAGGGACAAACTTTCAGTTATAAGATAAATAAGGTCTGAGGATCTAATGAATAACATGGTGACTATTGTTTATAACACTATATTGTATAATTGAAATTTACCAAGAGTAGAAACTTAAATGTTCTCACCAAAATAAAATGAACAAAACATTACATCAAAAAAAAAAAACATTACATCAAAAAAAATAAATGAAGCCTAAATAGCTTATATTTTCAATTTCTTGATTGTACATGGGATGTGGTTAAGTGATGTCCTATATCTTAGGATGAAATAATTAGGAGAGCTAAGTTAGGTATATTTTGGTCTGCAAACAGGCAGTTACTGGTGTGGAGGTGAGGGTGTGCTTTGATTTATCTTCAGTAGCCAGCATCACTAGGAGAGGCAAAGCTAGGGTCACATTGAGCTTTGTATTCAGATGTGGCCAGCAGAAGCTTTGGCTGTATTGCTGTGGCTATTTCTCCTTTCCATGGTGTTTGGGGTTGCCTGGTCTAAGTCTGTCTTCCATGATTGAGTTCACAGAATCATAATATCATAATATTTGAAGGACATCTAGGTCAGTACATAAATATCTTTCTCAATTTCCCCGGCACATGATCATTTGTTTAGGCTTGAAGGCCACCAATGAAAGGGACGCTCAACTGCCTGAGGCCCCTGCTTACATTTTCAGGCCATTCTATTTATTAGAAAATTCTTCAGGCAGAGTAGGATCTTTATCTCTGCAGCTACTTGTGGTTCTTCTCTGGACACATAGGACCTAAGATGGACACACAGCTTTAAAAGTTGTTAGATGCATTTCAAGTTCAGTTTTATAAATATTTTCTGGCCAAGATTCACAGATGCACTAGCCTCAATTCTGTCCTTGAGAAGCTCAAAGTCTGGCAACCTAGAAAGGTTCATAAGCAGAGAACTTAATTCCATTCTAGCACTCTGTAACAGGAACTTCATTTATCCTAGCAATTGCCTTTCCTTCCCCTCTGCCACGTACTGATGACAGGAACTTCCAAGTTTTAACATAAGCTCATCATTTTGATGAACACAGTTGGTTGATCTGAGAGAGGATCCCTGATCAAGTTGCACTAATCAATGTTTTGCCCTCACTGGTGTTAAAAGCATGAAATCCAGCTGAATAAATTTTGAAGCTCATATTGGCTTAATTCAGTGATTCATGAATTGGGCAGCATCCCATCTAGCAGATAGAAAGGAGCTCTAAAGAGCTGTACAAAATGAAAGACTTTTATAGGCAGAAGGAGGAGGGACAAGGAAGTTATACTAGCAAAGAGCTGATTATTTGTGGCAGGGTCACCTTCCTTTAATGGATGGCAGGGGTCTATCAAGCAGATTACTTTGCTAGAACTGATCAAGTAGTTCCAGATTGACTGGTGTAAGATTCCATTCCTGGGGGAAGCCGAAACTATAATTAAATTAGGGATTAAGTCTTGGTTTGGTGACATGAGGCTTAGCACAAGTGACTCCATTTTGAGTCTGATGTCTCTTTTTCGAACACTGGCCAATGCTGATTAGTCCAGGAATGGGCTCCCGACCACAGCTAGCCACTCAAAGCCCTTCCTTAGGATTTTAAAATTTTCCATCAGAAAGGATGTTAAGTCAGTCTCTCCCTAATGATGGCTCCCTGATGACTGCACAACTGTACAGATGCTGTAGCCATGTTCTTTGCCGTTCTGCAGCAATAAAGAATGAGGCAGATGGTCAGAGAGGAGGAAGGAGAAGTGGAGAGAGGGTCCTGGCAGCATTCCATTTCATCCTTCCAGTTTCTCTTGAGAACCATCTCCATCTCTGCTGGTCACATGTCCAGCTCTTCCTTTGAATCACCGATTCAACACATTCTCTTTGTTTTAAACTGTTATGAGTTTGGTTTCTGGAGGGGTTTTTTTTTGGTGTGTGTGGGGGCAGGTGGATAAGGCTAAAAAAGGGATTAGAGAGCAATGTCAGATTCCCCCAACCAACCCTTTGCTGGAGAAAAATTGGTCTCAGGCACAGAGTGGAGAGAAAGGCTGAGTATAAAAGAGGGAAAGGCTTGTGTTTCCTTGGAAGGTGTTTTATTGCCGGTCAGTGGGAGGTGGAGAGTGATAAGGCAGGTATTCAGGTGGGGGCAGGAATGCTGTTGAGTGGAAATTGTTTTCTCGGTGAGATGTTTATATTCACTACTGCTTCCTGGGGGCATCTTGTCTGTTTGCTCTGGGTCTACTGCTAAAGCAGTTAACTGTAAAGCCTGAATAGGGAAGGAGCCCCATCATTGTCTGTTACTAGAAGGCTTACTGTACGCCTGACACTTATAGAGATTTATAAATAAATACATATTTATATATATTACATATGTACTTTCCAATGTATTTACATATAAATCTCATAATACTATCATAAAGTTGGGAATTATTATATACACTTTATAAAGGGAACCAGAAATTGCAAAGGTCAATATGTTGTTGAAGGCTCACACACCTAGAGACCAACAGTTGGGATGGGAACCTAGCTTCTGAGCCCAACCTATGCTGTATGTCCCTTTCTTCCTAGAGAGAGATTCTGGTCCCTTAGGCTCTCCCCGGTTTGAGGCTTGCTCTGGCAATAATTCTCTAGTAGTGTGGCCTGGAGATTGCATTCTCTGGGAAAGACTCGAGTCACCCCAGCCTGCCCTGGAACTCAGCCTTTGTCCCTGGAGCAAGGGAGGTGTGAATGTTTCAGGGCAGGTCTTCACGCTGGCAAAAGCCCAGGACTCAGCAGGTTGAACCAGAGTCCTATAGCCAGGTGCGTCCGGCTTGAGTCACCACACTGGGCCAGGTGAGGCTCTGAGGTGGCACCTGCCTGTGGTTGGCAAGACTTCTGAGAGGGCTGCATAATCCCAAATAATAATAATGACAACAATAGTGGTGATAATGGAGGGCTTTATGTACGTGAAGTGTGGTTCAGTCCTAAAAGGTCCAGGAACTCTACAAAAGGTCCTGATAAGTATTATTATCTCTTGGGAGGGCAACAAGTTTACCTTGTGGGCAAATTCTGTGTGGAGAGGTAAAAAGCCTGAGAGATAATGAGAACAACAAGTAGCAAGCGCTAATGCCTATACCTAGGAAAAATGACAGGCAGAAAGCCATGTCTGGGGAATCAGGGTTAGTTTAGGGAGAGCTTTTCTCTTTGTCCTTGAATTATCAGCAGCAAATGATAGAGTGCAAGCCCAGGTTTTAAGATAAAACAATGAACATTGTATGGGAGGCTACTTGCTCTTCATGTGTGGTCTGCAGATTGCACACTCAAGGGTCTCTAAGAGCTGGAAGGCAATGGTAGTGAATGTAAGTGGTCAAATGAAAGGCAGATATAGTGCAAGTGAAATGAAATAAAGATAAATAGCAATGTATGTTTGGCTTTAGTATTGTGGGATGATAAGGAGGGGTGAGGACTGTGGCAAACTAAAAAAAGAATGCATGCCCCTGCTGAAGGGGGCAGCTCCACTCAGATCCAACTAAAGTTGGCCCCAACTTTGGAAAGAAATTGGAAATTTAAATTTTTGTGGAACAGATCTTGAACTTGAAATATTGGTAACCGATTTGAATATTTCCAAATGTTGTTGGCCAGTGGCCTGCCTAGTTGGGTTTCTTGTGAAAGATAACCCTTCAATTATTTCAAATTTGTAGGAAGTTTAGCCTCATAATACACATGTGAAATAGCTATGCAGATTTTTAGCAAATTTGGAGATGATTTTGATAAGATTGGACATTATACTAACTGTGTAAACTTTTCTTGGAGGAAATCATCTCAGGGAGACACACAGTCAACCCTCAAAGTGGCAGAAACTGAACATGGAAAAGAGGTCTAATGTTTGTCAGGGACAGGCGACCCATCAGATGCCTGAGGTGTTGTGAGCAGAGTCTACAAACAGTAGATTCAAATCTGAAAGTCACAAGGAAAACATCTGTTACTGGCAACATCATCTCTGTATGGGTGCTCCTGGGTCAGTAGCAGCAACAGGTGTTCATTTGATGATGTTAACAACTTTTTCTAGAAATATGTCAGGGGCTGCTAAGGATTCACAAGGGTCAGCTCTTATTCTAAAACTTTACTTAACGTGTAGTCCTTGGATAGCAGAGTCAGTCTCACCTGGGAGCCTGTCAGAAACGCAGACTCTTAGCTGCTTCATGGGACTACTTCCTTCTAACAGTAGTCCACATCTCCACATGTGCACATTAATGTTTGAGAACTCTAAAGCAGGAATTATAAACCCTGCAATCATCTGGGGAGCTAAAAATACTAATGCTCCCCCTTCCCCAGCTCCTCCCACCAAGAGGCTCTGATTTAATCAGCCTAGGATTGGGGTCTGGGTAGTAGAAATTTTTGAATCCTCTCCCTGGTGTTCCTCATCTGTAGCCTGGTTTGAGAACCACTGCTCACTAAAAATGCTAATTCTTTTTTTAAAAAATATCTTATATATTTATTAGAGAGAGGGAGAGCAGGGGGAGGGGCAGAGGGAGTCTACTTCTCCCTACTAAGCAGGGAGCCTGACTCGGGGCTCAATCCCAGGACCCTGGGATCATGATCTGAGTCAAAGGCAGACACTTAACCAACTGAGCCACCCAGGTGCCCCTAAAAATGCTAACTCTTAAGCCCTGTCTTAGACCTAGTTGATTAGAATCCGTGTTTTCAGAAGCCTTGTAAGCATAATCTCATGTTTGTTTGAGAACCACAGTCCCAAGGGATCACAATCTATGGTAGAGGCAGACAGGAGAAACAGGCTTTGTCTATGCAGTGGGATGAGAGCCCAGACAGAGGCAAGCAAGCACATTCTCTGGTGAGGGACATCAAACCCCAGAGCAGAAGAGGGCAGGAAGGCCTTCTGTCAGAGCTGACAGACATCTACAGGGATGTGTGGAGTCTTGCCCAGTACAGAGATGGGAAAGAAAGGAGCATTCCAGAGAAAGGAAGAACAGGTGCAATATCCCTGAAGTGGGAGCCCATAGTTCATCCGAGCACCTGGGAAGCATTTAGTTTGGCTGGAAAAGGAGGGGTTGGGGTGAAACTAAAGCTAGAGGTAGAAGATAGGTAACAAGGGACCTTGTGTGTTATGTTCGGGAGTCTTGGCTCTATCCTGGGGGGGTTTTGGTGGGAGAGTATTAGAAAGATCACT
Organism: Canis lupus dingo; assembly: GCF_003254725.2. NCBI lineage: Eukaryota > Metazoa > Chordata > Mammalia > Carnivora > Canidae > Canis > Canis lupus. The sequence goes on along the minus strand of NC_064265.1, from coordinate 24,998,482 downwards.
GTGGTTGCCGTGTGGATGATGGATGGGGGGCTGCACAGAGGAGGAAAAAGACTGGTTAGATGGTCATAGTAGCTCAGACACCAGATGCATTTACTATCAACCAGTGAGTTTTTACTGAGAATTCACTACATTAATAGGTGTATGGTACATAGTAGGCAACTTTTGACCTCAAGGGTCTTTGTTGGATTGTCAACACAAACAGATCATCCCATTTGACCAATTTGACTTAATTTAAAAATGTTCATAAAACCTGCACTACAGGGCCATCTGGGTGGCTCAGTGGTTGAATGTCTGCCTTCAGCTCAGGGTGTAATCCCAGGGTCCTGAGATCGAGTCCCACATCGGGCTCCCTGCTGGAAGCCTGCTTCTCCCCCTGTCTATATCTCTACCTCTCTGTGTGTGTCTCTCATGAATAAATAAATAAAATCTGAAAAAACAAAACAAAACCTTGCACTACAGAGAGGAGATGTCCCCAGGGACAGAGACATGCAGTGGCCAATAAGACATGGTGGCTGCCATCAAGGAGCTTATAGTCTCCTAGAGGAGGCAGATATGACCAGATACCATATGTGGTATAGAGTACAAATGCCATTGTGGGCAAGCAAATTAATTGGTCATGAGCACCAGGCCACTGACTTTAAGCCTCATCCACTATGCTTGGCTCATCTGGCCAACCACAATCTTGTGTGGCAGCATTATCTTTATTCGTATTTCATAGATGAGAAAACTGAAGTTCAGAGAAGTTATACGTTTGCTCTGAGTCCCAGGACTGGTGAAGTAGCAGAGACGGGATTTTTATTCCAGGCCTTGTAGTGTCGTCATTTCATATTCTGATGATTATCACGGTGTTTCCCAAACTTCATTCATCCTTTCTGACTTTTACCAAAATTTTACAAACCTGCACTATTGTTTACTTTGTATTTTACATTAAATGGACTCATTTTTTATTTTAAATAATTTATTCTGAAGCAAAGAGATATGCCTATAATGCAAAGACAGCATCACTTGCCTCAAATAGGTAATAACTATAAAATTAAATACATCAGACACAAACCAATGGTATTATAAATCTAGTAGCATACAGTAGCCTGGCCAATTCTCTAAACCTGAGGTCTGCTTTCTCTTTGATAAAAAAAGAATCTTGCATGTGTTAAGAGACATCAAAGACCTGCTACCACCAACATGACATGAAGCTTTGACTCATCATAAGGCTCTAAAGATAATTGAGCCTTTTGGAAATAACCTTCTCACTATGAGATTTAATCTTATTTAATGGTATCCATCTATCACCTTAAATCATTGCACATCATCCACAGGGCAGACACTGTGAAGTGTCCCATTCTTCCCTTTTTCCTTTTTGCAAGACAGTTGTCACAACTGTCACAACCTTGTCCCCCATTGGGTCACTAAAGACATTCCTTCTTGGAACATAAAGGAGAGAAAACCTTTGGGAGAAGATCATAGGGTGTAGAGATAGTTGTTGGTGTTTCAGTCTTTGAGAAATACAATTGTGATAAACAGTGATGATCCTCATGTGATAACCTATCAGGGTTAGATTTTGCTTTGCCCTTAGCATGTGCTTTGCTTTTTCTCTACTTGTGGACCACTTCAGCCTTGATCTCATGTTTCTTTCTTTCATATTCTGATTCATATATGCTCCCTCACTGTTAATCAGGTTTCATGATATTTTTATGTTATTACCCGACAGAATCACATCTAGCGTACAGAGGACTTCGAAGGTGCTTCAAGCTCCATGATTCTGGGCGATTAAGAGCATGGGTGTGGAAGATGGCTGAGAAGGGAGGTTGTCAGCTGCTTTGTCTGCTTACAGGATCTCTAGATACTGTAAGCACTGGAGCACTGGCCAATCATCTGGGGTTACCAAAGGGTGAGTCTGGAGAGCAGTCCTCAGGTAGGATTCATAGCTGCATGAAAAATCTGAGTACAAAACTCCACCTCCAATGAGCAGGGCCTGGGGAAGGTGTCTACATTGCATTTAGATCTCCATGTGTGTTGGGGGGGCTCAGCCCCTTGAGAATGGGCTTCTATCTACCTGACTTGGGAATGTGTATGAGTGGGGACTTGTCATAGAAATGCTACCCACCTGAGTAATGTGTTTGTTGACCTAGCTCTGTATATACCTAATTTGTACATCAGCTGGGACATTGCTTTTACTTGAATCAAACAATTTATATGTTAAATACCCTACTTTAATGATCATGATTATCATGATTTATCATATACTTTTTAGCATCCTGATAATAGAAACTCTTTCAAAATTCAGGAGATTATCATTTGAATCTGCTTTGCCAGTGAATTATTTCTGTCAATATACCAGTGAGAGGGGAACATTTTGTTTATGTGACTCACACTGGGGATATACAAAGAGCAAAAGACCCCCTATCAAACATGACTGCAATAAAAGCATATCTAAACACATATAGCTTCGTATGAAAGATTAAAGGAAGAAGAAATTTGATAGTAAGACCAAGTCTTGAATTTCTCTGAATTTTGGTATAGTGGCTGTCCATGAGGTCCAATCTTCAGAATTTGGGTTTGAACAAAATAAAAAGTCATCTAGAAGCTTTTTAAAAACAGCTTTTAAAATCTCATTTAAAATAAAAGACAGGAATTCTAACTTCTTTCTAGAATATCTTTCCAGAAAATACACATTTTTTCCAGGCAAGGTACTAGAGATAGTTGGTATACAAAATTATAAGATATAATCATTGTTCTCAGGCTACTTACAGTTCACCAAGGGAAACAGACATACAAACTCTGATAAAAGTAGACTAGAGGAATTGAAATATGACATGTGAACCCAGGGGCTGGACAAATAATTTTATAACAGCTGCAGAAGGAAGAAGGGCTATAGAGGAGGTGGCATTTGAGTTTATTTTTGATGGGTGCATAGGATTTTGCAAGCAGTGGGGATATAAGGTTAGAGGCAGAAGGGACAATGGACCAAAGACAGAAGTAAGAATGTGCCTACCTGCATGGCAGATGGGAGTAATGATGAGAGTATGTGCCTATTTGAGGAAAAATGACAGAGAATAAGGACGGAAAAGTGGGTAAGAGCTTGATTGTGAAGGTCTCTGAATGGTGTTCAGATTCCACTGAACTGGTTGTGGGCAGCCATTATAGGTTCTTAAGCAGGAGAGTAACCATGATGGAAAATTTTGATTTAGAAAGCCAGGAAAGGAGATCAGGTAAGGAGTTTTTTATGTTAGCTCAGGTAAAGTTATCTTTCATAGCTTTCCTAATTGCATCTTATACTGATCCTGTTCTTTTTCTTCTAGTAAGTATACTGAAAAAAAAGCATCTTTATTTTTGGTGAGTTCCAATGAGTGAAATCCTAAAACATTAGCAGAAGGGATGAGAAAAGGCTGTCTTCACTTTGGGTTTCTGGTTCTTATTTTTTCAATATGTGGGGCATGGAAATACGGGAAAGAGAAAGAGGGAAGCAAGCTGTATGTGTCATACTTTGTTCCTCCAAGAAGGTGGATTTTTTTTTTCTTTTTTGTGAGTTTCTTCAGATCAAATCAAGCAGTAAAAATATTCTAATTGAGCTGGGCTGGACTAAAGATGGATCCTTATCTTCGTACAATTACATGGTGTAATCTATGTTTCCAATTATACCATTCTTCCTTCCAAGAGGAAGAGACTGGGCTTGTAAATAGATTCTCTGTCCTGCTCAGAAAGAAGTGTGTGTGGCTGGTGCTATGAAAGAGAGAATAAGTGTGCTATTATAAATGTGTATGACTCCCAGTGCCTTTAAAGACATTGCATTCCTGTCCATGAGGAGTGGAAGGAAGGCAGATAGACTGATGGAGCCACTGATGGGGATGAGGGAGCTTTTACTATAAAATAGAAGACTATGGTGATGGCTGTTGTTTTTTTTTTTTTTTTTAAATTCGGGCTTTTGCTCAGGTCACTGGTGGAGCTGAAGGCACTGGGGAGCCATGAGAGCCACTTTGGTAAGGATAGAGGGGGAACTAACTGTTCTAACATGGCCAAGGTCCTCAGAAGAAACTGCTGCAAATGGAAGCTTGGCCTTCTTTCAAGGGAGACTGATCCAGGGGGCACCCTCTTGTTCAATCTTTCCCCATACATCCTTCACCCCTTGAATTCCCGCACACTTTTCTTCCCTTAATCAGAAATGAGAAACCCAGAGTGTACCTGTCAGTCTTGAACTTTTAATTTTCAGGTCTGGTTTTGAACAAATCAAAGAAAAATTTTAAGACTTTCCCTTCTATCCTCGTGTTTTTTTTTTTTTTTTTTTTTTTCTTTCTTTCTTTCTTTTTCTTTTTGGCTTCAGATTCCCTCTAGAATCTTTTTATCTGAGCTTGCTGGGGAGGCACATTGACACTGTGGGAAACACTCCATTTTCTCTTATATAGTAGGAGGATACTCAATTGTCAGTTAAAAAAATAATGATCTGTAGCCGATTAAAGAACTGAGAGAGCCTTAACACGTTGAGTCTTTTAAGTGGGTAATTCCTTTAACCGGGTAATTCTTCTAAGCGGGTAATTCCTTTAAGCAGGACCCTTCATAGCCCTGTAAAACTGAAGACCATCTAGGAACTCTTGAACTGTTTCAAATTGTTTTCAAATGGGTCTGAATGCTGTTGAGAAATGCATAATTTACGACCTTAACACTTGATTAGGTGTTAAACGACTGTCGGGAGAGATGTCCTTGGTAATCCAGTTATCATCTAGACTCTAATTATCACTTCACAGGAGAAGTAAGGCTGGGTAATTGAGAACCAAAATTCTTAAAGGGCTTGAAGTGGCCATTTTCTTATGCAGTTAAGCAAATTATTTCTCTACCTAGAAGGTGTCTAATTGGTACCAATTGATGAGAAGGAAGAAATGGTGTTATGACTTTCAGGAGTGAGTTAGTCAGGGGGCTTCAGCCTAGGAAACAGGAAGTTGCACTGAGTACTAAGAGATCTCTCCCATTAAAAAAATTTCACTCTATTTAAAGTGCATATCAAAGGAGGGAGAAAAGAGAAAACAGGAGACAGCCAAGAGAAGACAGAATGTAATTAGGAGCTGATGGCCTAACCTCTCCCCTGTCTGTCATTACTAAGGATTTTTCTCAGATGAGACCCAATTTCACCTTGTGTTAGTTCCCATTGATCATTATAAATTATTTAAGCTACAAATGCTCTGCCATCCATTAAACCAGGAATGGGGATAATGGGCCAAAATCTGCCTGAAAGAAGGGTTTACTCTCACTGAATTCAATAGGAAGTAAGGATAAGAGGTAACAGGTAGAGAGATTCCATTCTGTATCTTTTCCATTGACCAGCCCTCCTTCTCCTTCATCCTGCCAGTCTTCTACAGAGCACCTCTATGTGTGGACATGTCCACAGTTAGTGCTATAGACACAACAGTGGGAATCTAAGACATGACCCTTGTTTTTAGCAGTGTCCTACTCTAGACAATAGTGATGGATAGGTTTGGGATATAAAGGAGGCTAATAATCAACACCTCTTTCTTCTTGTTCCAAATGTGGGACAGATGGATAGATGCTGGAGAGTGGGAAATCAGATCACCTTGATTACTAATAACATTGACTGGAGATTGTGGGTTAGACCTGTGGCCAACGAGTTTGCCCACTCATCAGTGAAATCAGTACTTACCTCTGGTCACTGACACAGCTGGTCAACTACACAGGTATTCCCCACGATGAGGGAGTGAGAGACAATCCCCATGGCAGACAGCAGATTAGAAAGCACATCTTTTGGACAAGTTGGCTCCAAAGAAGGCTCTTTGAACTCTAATCAGATCATCACAGGCTACCATGAGAAGAGGGAGTTGGAGGAGGAGCCTAGATTGTCTTTTTAGCTGAAGTCCTACATAGAAACATGAAGCTCCTTCCTGAGAGATCTTGAAAGGGATGTTAAATGGAGACTAAACTTGTGTGTGGTAAATTACATGCTTAATTCACTGCTTATGGGTTTGAGGTTAGAAACGCAATTCTATGCAATGTTCTGAAAAATAAAATTGGCCACATCCTGAAGAGCTCAGAGAGCTAAAAATGCACAGAACCACCACAATCTAGAGTCACTATCTTATTATGCCAAGGATGCAGAAAAGTGTGTAGTCTGTTACTGATTGGTAGGTGTCAATCTGGCATAGCACATGTATAATAAACAGAAAATGATGGCAAAATGTAAGCCTATGTTTTCCAGGTTCTTCTGACCTTACTTATTTTTTCTTGATAGCCTTTTTGAATGAATACACATACAACACATGTTTATCATAGAATATTTAGGATGTACCTAAAATATAAAAGTCAACTTGATCGCATCATCCAAAGGTATCATTTATACCATTTGGGTTTTGTTTTTTAAAAAATTCCTATATATAAGATAATGGATGTTAACTAAATTTATTGTGGTATTCATTTTATGATATATACATACATTTAGTGATTATATTGTACACCTTAAACTTATAGATGCTATAGATCAATTACACTTCAATAAAATGGAAAAAATCAAATTAAATTCTCTCTATATACATACATATATGTAGTTTTCCCACATAATTCCTCTTATACTATGTATGGAATTTTGTATTCTGATTTCCCTTTATTATATCTGGAATAATTTTTCATGTCCTCAAGTTGACTTAATATGATTTCAGTGGTTGCACAGCAGTTTGTTTAACCTGCTCCTTCTTGGATATGTAGATTATTTACCAATTCCTTTTCAATAGACACCTTTATTATATGTAAGTATGTGCTTCTCTGAATATTTCTTAGCACAGAGTCCTTGGGACTGAGGGTTTGAACATCTCATAGCAGTGCTGTGCTGGTAAGTGTCCAATAATAGGCTTGCAAGGGGGGGGGGGTCTTGATTTGTAGCCTGTGCCAATTTCTGTGGTGTAAATACTCCCAGTGAAGTTGATTGCAAGCTACCAATGTTTTAACACCTACCTTGAAAAATTCCTGAAAAATTAATAGTCAGTTCTTATGAGCCAACACAGCAATGTAAAGCTTTATTTTTTTTAATGTAAAGCTTTAAATGCATATTTTGCCTTTTCTCTTCAGAAAGGTACTTAATTTCATTTCTCTGACAGTATGGAGATGACCTATTTAGATCCTGCTTAGGGTCTGGCCACCCCAGGTGGGTGGAAGGTAAATGAACCCAGAGTTCTTTTACTCTGAAGGATCCAGTGCCACCCCAGATGACATGTAGGAGAAATTACGTTTCTTTCTAAAGGAACTATTCCACACGTACAAACGTTGTAAAAGGGGAAAAATTAAACTCAGGATTTGTTTTAGATTTTATGTAAGACCAAGTCCAAATATTTGCTAACCAAAATAGTCTCTCTGTGACTTTTCTATCCTTCATATTGATGCAATGCTATTAAATATGACATTTAATCATCTTGTATATGCGGAGAAATATGGCTTCATGGAATAGAGAGGGACCTTGTAATATTGCTGGAGCATGGTAATTCTCAAAGAGCTGGAGCCCTGGCTCAGCCCCTAACTTTGTGGCCTTAAGTGGATCCCCTGCATTTTCTGTTGATCCTTTATATGAAAACTAGAGGGAGCTTTAAAGTCCAGATCGGTTCTGCCACTCTTTCATTCAGTACCTTCTTTGAATGAGTTCCCTGTGTTGGTGTTAAGATAAAACATCACATTCTTTACATGCTTTACAATGTTCGAGGGACAGCAGACAAACCCTAAAATAACCTCCAACACACAACTGTTGGCAAAGCCTAACAGCTCTGCCTTCAAAATATATCCAGAAGTTGAAAACACCTCCATGCATGGTGCTTCCACTCTGTCCCAGCCACCACCATCTCTACCTATATCATCATGATAGCATCAAAACACATCTCTTTGCCTCTACTCCTGTCTCTCCTTACTCCACTAAGAGTGGCCAGGGTGATCCTCTTAAAATGTAACTGTTCCTGTCATACCTTTCTATTCAAACCCCCAGTGGCTCCCATTAGCTCCTGTGTGTCAGAAATCCAAGGAGATCTTTCAGGTACAAGACCACTTCAAGACTGGCAAATTCATCCTGGATAATTACCCACTGTTTTCAAAGCCATGAGATCTAGCTACAAATTTGTGTGTGTGTGTGTGTGTGTGTGTGTGTGTATGTGTGTGTTTAAAAAAACAAATTTCACCTGACTCTTACTAGTGTTATATGTTCAAAGCAGTTTTCCTGACACAGGGTAAGCATTTGTTGGAAAATGTAAATGTTGAATGGAAGGATGAATATATCAGAAAACATGAGATTAATACAGAGTGGACTAAATGGTTTGCACTGAATAAAAGAGCACAAGTTCTTTGGTCAGATTATTTAGATAGGACTCTGAAAGTAATTTACTCAGACTATGATACAAGCTATTTCTAAAGTAAACTATGTTATGTAACATTTTTTGCAAATGTGCAACTTTATGAGCTTGGCTAAAAATGATGGTAAAGAATGAGAATTAACCCACACATCATATATAGAGAAAGAAGTCAAAGTGTTTGGCCCATTCAACTGTAGGTTGGGGTTGCCATTTAGTGAGATGGGAAAGTTGCAAGAAAATAAGACTCTTAGCAGGGAGATTAAAAGTGTGGAACATGTCTATTCTAAATCATTAGCAGTACCTATTGAAGAAATAATTTTAAGTTTAACAAATGTCTCAGAAATTATATAAACTTTGTTGAATGTTGGCTTCAATGTGACTGTGGGTGGAGACAAAGAACATTCTATGATTTTACCCCTTATTGGTCTGTGCTGAGGTAGATGTGCTTCCATTTGCAGGAGATCATCATCCAGTGTGGATTAGATTCTGTGCTGGCCCTTGGCTTTGATGTATTCTTTGCTCTTCTGCTCTGCTCTATATCACAGAATAACTGATCATTGCAGGCTATATTTCCAGGGCTCCCTTAGCAGAGGGCTTTGGGCCATGCTGGTCCTGTAAGCTCTCACAAGGAACTAGAGCATGAGAGGAGGGCAAAGTCAGGATATTTCTCTTCTCTGACTCATGCAGCATTGCTAGGGGTGGCCAAAAGCTCTCTGTGGCACCAGCTCCCCATGAATGGGCCTTCTGTGGTTCTGGCCTCTCTCCTTTTCCTTGGGCTCTCGTAACACTACCTCCTCCTTTTGAACCTCCAGCCTCAGGGAGTCTCTAGCTTCCTGTAGCTGCTGATCTCTGGATTGCCCTCCTGTCCCTGTTTGGTTTCTCTGTCTAGTGTTGAGAGTGGTTTCTGTTTGCCTGGTTGGCTCCCACAGATTAAGATTCCTTTAGTGACACAAAGAGAGAATCTGGAGTAATAATGCGGTGTGACACTTATTTCAAGGGAGTTTAGGATTTGACTTGAACTTATCCTCTCTACTTGCCTTGTCTGTGACCCTATTATGTATCTGGGTGAGGTGCGTTATGTACTTAGTATTGATCTGGACCTCATGCATTTTTGTCCACTACTCAGGACCAAAATGGGTTGACAGTAGTCTTAAAACCACTCCTTTGATGCTTGAATTTCTTCTCTGCTGTCCGCAGTGTGCTTGGATAGTCTTCATGAGACACTCAATAATTTCCAAGGTTTACCATTTCATATTTAGATAATTCTGTTACAAATTTTAATTTTTTTATTAGAACACATTATGTTGAAAAACCCAACTCAGAATGTCTTAAAGAAGAAAGTACCATTTATTGGCTCTTTAACTCATCAATCTAAAGGGAATTTTTAGGTGAGGCTTTACTTTGGGCTCAAATGTGTCTTTGATCCAGTTTTCATTTTATTTTTTCCTCTCCATTTCTTTGCTCACTTTCTGTAGGATTGTTTCCATCCTGAAGTGGGCTCACCTTGTAGCCTAAAGATGTACTCTCAGCAGCTCACAAAAGCTCAAACAAATCCTGGAATGGAGTCTCTCTGGCCCTAACTGACTTATGTCCCATCCTTCTTTGGTTTGCTTAGGTCATGTTTCTACCTCTAATTGACCTCTCATGCCTGAACTAATTCCTGTAGTTGGGCAAATGAGATACATTGATAAGCCTAAGAAAATACATAGTACATGGGATGCCCTGATTTTTTTTTCATTTTTTTGATATACTGATTTGCTTAAGCAAATGCACGGCTGGATGGCACTGGGAATGCATCGATCCCATCCAAACTACATGTCTTTAAAAATTCAGAGTGAAGTTAGTAAGAGAGAAAGGGGAAATGGGTTCTAGGGATTCCTGGAAAAAAAAAAAAACACCATGGAAGGCAAGGACAAAGAGTCATTTTGAGTGTCTGTTATTATTTCATCTATGTGAGGGAAGCATTCTTGAAGGTTTACACTGGACAGATTAAGGCTTACTGGGTGCATTAACAATCCCAGAGTGGCACAACTCCAAAATCTGATAATAAAATGAGAGGCTCTGTCCTAAGGAGGTAAACTCTGAATCTCCAAATCTCCTTGTGCAGTAGCAAAACTATTTTGATTCAACTATAACTTAATAAACAATACATGTATAGGCACATATGTTTGGAAGGAGAAGACAAAGAGAAACAAAAAGAAATAATTTTTTTAAATCTCAGCTTTTGACGCAGTAAAAATACATGGGAAATGAGGTGTTTTTTAAAACAATGCACAATTAGAACTGAAACTACTACACCAAACGTGGAGGAAAAGGCTATCAGTATAAAAACGTGCATTGGACCCCCCCTGAGAAACGCAGCCAAAATTTCATTTGATAATTTCATCACTTCATCTTGTAAAATGGTAACTGTGGCAACTGAAAGGTGCTGTAAAGGTCTGTCCCTCCCAATACACCTCCATGTGTGGCAGGTTGTTTATTCCCTATTCTTTCTCATCTAGGCCAATGAGCAGTTCCATTGAACAAAGCTTCCCTTCTTCCCCCTCCTCTTTCCTACTTTTTTTTTTCCTTTGGTTTGGCAGGTGCCTAGATTTTTATCTTTGCACAGGACAATGGAACAGCTGATGATCTGGTGAAAGTAACAAAATCCCACATATAACTCAACAACGACAACAACAACAAAGGAAGTGAACAGTGATTTCCTTAATCCTATTCTTATTATTAAATCATAGTTAATTATTTGTAAATTGAGAAGAAAGTACAGGAGTCTTAGTAAATATGGATTGGTATAATAGAGAGTGGGACTGGAGAGAATTTTATCTGATTTTATTATTATTTTAAAACTTTATCTTAGCATGTGTGTGTTTTTGTCTCTTTTGCTGAAGTAAAAACTCATTTTTTAGGCCTCAGGGGACTATGGGAGTTTGAAGGGGCTGTTGTTCTGACAGAGCTTGCCTGTTGAGGTTGTTTTTTTATGTTCATCACTTACACTCCATGATTCTGAGATGGCTTCTTTTCTTAAAGTGGCTTGAAAACCACTGTGACAACAATAACACCACAACAGAGATGCCCAGAGCTGCTGTGAGATTCAGTTGCAACTGCTTCTGCAGCATAATGACTAGGGGAATGTTTCAGTTAGCCGCTATAGTGTAATAAGCCCCTTCAAAATGTGGTAGCTAAAATAACAACCATTTATTATTCCTGACAAGTCAGTGTATCTGCTGGGTGGATTCACTAATGGGGACTGGACTCAGCCCATCTAGGCTGGGCTCACATGTGTCCCTGTGGTCAGCTGGAGGGTTGGCTGGGGCTGGCTGGTCTAGGATGGCCATGGCTGGGATAAATCAGCTTGACTCCATATGGTTTCTTATTCTTCTAGCAGGACAAGCTGGACTTTTGTCACATGGCAGTGGCAGGGTTCCAAAAGAGAGTAGAAGTGATGGGAAGTCTCTTGAGGCCTAAGATCTGAACTGCAACATTATCACATTGACCTTATTCTATTGGTAAAAGCAAGCCCAGATTCAAGAGGAAGGGATATAAATAATGCCTCTAGTAGGAGGAGTTACAAACTTCCATGGATGTAGGAGGGAAAGAATTAGAGCCATATTTACACCCATGTATTGCAGAAACCTTGAGTATGCTTAGCTTCCATGATAAACACCTTATTTTTAGGGGGGAGAGTGATATAAAAATACACATTATGTGTGAAAGAAGTTCCCAGACCCAATTTAGAAACAATCTGGTTTATTAAAATAGAAGCACCCTACCCCAAATCCATTTTTAGAAAACTAAAAAACTCGTTTCTACCATTTGTTGACTTTACCACTCAATGTAAAGAGAGAAATCTTGGTATTTAACCTACTTTTTTGTTTCGATTATACCTGATATTTTGTTTGGCTTTGGTTATTAATATATTACTGTGGAGTTTAGGTTTTTAATACTATGGGAACATTTTCTATTCTTCTGAGTTTGCTTTTAGGTATCTTAAAATGAATTGCTACCCATAGTGGAATACTTGAGATTACTGTATGTAAAGAAAAATATAACTCAATTATTTGCTTTTTCTGGGAATATCAGTTGAGTGAGTCCCTCCTGAGCGTTAGAAGCTGAGCCAGGGGCCCAGAATACAGTGGAGGGCAAGGCAGACAAAATCCCTGTCCTCATGGAGCTTACATTTTACTGGTGTGACAGACAGGAAGCAAGCAAACAGCAACTGATTGTCGTTAAGTGCTAAGAAGGCTACAGTAGGGCATCTCAGAGCTCCCTTTAAACAGAAGTAGTTCCATTTCCATTTATAGGGGAGCAGTGGAGGTGAGAAAGAAGCAGAAATTACCTTTTTTTAAAAAAAAAAGATTTTATTTATTTATTCATGAGAAGCAGAGGGAGCCTGCGGGGAGCCTGTTGCGGGACTCGATCCCAGGACCCCGGGATCACAACCTGAGCTGAAGGCAGATGCTCAACCACTGAGCCACCGAGGCACCCCTGAAGCAGAGATTACCTTAAGGGCAAGAAGGTACCCATGCAGGGGCCCCAGGGAAGAGATGGCCAGAGCAGAGCAGAGCAGAGCTTGATGAGGCCTGAAGATGTCTCCATGCAGTGTTTTAGGAACACAAGCCCAGTGTAGCAGGCACTGTCACTACCCTGACCATATCCCTTCAGATTCGTTAGCCTTTGTGTGTGCTTTCTCTCCCAGTATCAGCATCTGCATCTTTTTGTTAGATAGCTGAGTTCAGGCTACCGGAATTCACTTTCCTTGCAAGTCCCAAGAGCTGGAAGTTCTGGGAATGTATACCCCACAGGGCAGCCTAATGACTGATAGGTGTCAGGATATAATTTCCCCAGCTCCCTTGCCCCATCATGACTGATGGGCATGGAGGTATAAGGTCCCCAGCTTCCTTGGTCTAGTGGAGCACCTCCCCAGAACTTCCCTGTAGAGCCAAGCCAGAGTTGTCCACACTGGGACTTTGCTTGATGTCTTATCCTCACTTGGTTTCTTTTCTTTCCTGGACTCACTTCCTTATTCTTTTACTAGTTTTTCCTGGAATGCTTTCTGATAAATGGCTGTCATATGAATTCTCGTTTCTGCAGATGATTTTGAGGTACCTAACCCTAAGCAGCCAGTAACACCGCAGCACAGCGAAGGAAGAAGGGAGCATGAAGAAGGTTCCAGAGACTGACAGATCAGACAGGGGGATGACACAACCTGACTTACTTTTTCAAAAGATCTGTTTGCTAAAGTAGCAATGGCTGGAGAGAGGCTTGGCTGGAGGAGGGCAGAGTAAAACCTCAAATCAAATCCAAGATCAATTACTCTCCCCTGTGCTGACTATTTCTACCATTATCTTTTTATCTTTTCAATGGGATAAAATGATGTACCCTTTGAGTACGCCTTGAAGATGGTATGAGGATGAAAAGATGATTTGCATAAACTTCTTAGAGCTCTGGAAAATAAGTATGCAATAAAAATCACTATTATTATTGATAAAAATAAAAATAGCAATGCAAGCTCATAACCAGCCTCTGGAGAATTTTCCTACATTAATGGGAAAATTAAGTGTTATATTAAAGACTAAAGCAACTGCTTCCAGGTTTCTCTTTTGTTCCTACTATTGTTGCTCCTTTGAATGTGTGTGGAAGCAAAACAGCTGATACAAATGCTTGTGCCCCGGCCTGGTTCACCCTGGAAAACAGATGAGGGGTCTTTTGAAAAAAGTAGCAGCAATGAAAGAAACATTTCAGGTTTTTTCCTTTGCAGGGAAGGGATAGATTCCTTTGAAATTGAAAAAGAAAAACAACCTTATATAAGTGGAGGTAAAACTGTCGTTGAAAAATACTGGCTTATGTTCTAGATGAATACACACACACACATCAGCTCCAAACAGGGCAAGTGAAGGTATGTGTGTGTTTCTGTGTGGGTGATGTGTACACACATGCATGCGTGGTAGACTTGCTCTGCTCCCTGAGTGTTTTTTTCCAACCCAAAGTACGGAAAGTGACAGATGGATCGGCAATGACTGGGAAGCAGTTACACATATCTGGCCAGCATGGTTTTGATTGTATGTTGGGTTGTCAGCCAGTCACACACCAGAACTATTATTTTCAGAGGCTGGGAGAGAATTATCCAATGTCAATGGGAAGAGAGATGCAGGGAACGAAGTAGACACTGTGTTTGTGGCGGGGGCCGGGGGGAGCAATGGAGACAGGGTGGGAGGTGCAGTATTGGTTCTACTTAAGAAGTTTCCCAGTTCCTCCAGACCTCTTGTTCCTCTCCATAGAAAGACTATCTTTTTGTCTTTTGTAAAAATGCTTTCAAGAAGGCATCAGTGTTTTGAAGCCACATCCCACTGCCTGAATTCACACAAGAACTCACCGAAGGCAATTCATTCTGGTGTTCAGGTTCAATTGTTAGTATACCTTGAGTCTCATAATAAAAATCTCATAGCTGAAATAAATAGGTGATACACCGTGGTCTTAGGATTGCAGATCTTCAAATAACCCTATAAATATTTCTTATCTCAGTGGTTTTCTGAACCACACAGCAGATATAACCTCAAATGTGGTAGGAAAGGACTGACATAGTTGGATGACAGAAGAACAAATATTTAGGCTCACCACTTGAAAAGATAACATATCTCAGTAAGACCAAGGAATCAAAAAATATGCGGGGAAAAACATGGAAGTGTTTGCTTTTCTACTTCTCCATCAACACCATTCTGGCACTTTGCAGTATGTGCTTTAAAATACAATGTGCTTGACAAAAGGTGTCAACATCAGCCCAAACAATCTAGTGCTGTCTAGACTTTACCGTGATGAGGATGCTCTAAGTTACTCATTGGTGTTTTGTCTTGTTCCCAAATTGAATAAATTGACTCCTCAAATCTTTTTTTCTCTCATTCTCCCCACCACCCCCAGAAGAAAGGAACACTACAGGCCTGTGCCATTCAGCTAGATCTTTGCCATGTCTTGGCATTTCATCCATTGGCCCATTGAGAAGGTTGAGAGATGATAACAAGAGTTGGTTTGGAAAAATGGTGACAAAGAGTGACAGAGTTACATGCAATATGGCAAACAATCGCTATCCATGTAGCTTTTGATATCACAGAGACCCAATTCCCAGATACCTGGGCCTCATTCTCTCTGGCCCTCATCCTTCCCAGGGTCTCCAATGACATGGCTTACTCCAATTGCTTGTAAGCACGCTTACACTAACTTTTGAGGATTGCCTCTTCCTTTAAATGTTTAGGTTTTGCTTTTTAATTATATATTTAACATTTCCACTGTAGAAAACCAGGGCCTGGAACATAGTGAGTGCTTAATAAATATGCACTGAATAAATGAAGGAATTAAAAATAATTAGAAAATATAATATGAAGGTAGAGAAAAATTACAAACCACTTATCAACCTGTCCTACAGAGATGAACAACATGGTTACATGCTCCTAGAGTAAAAAGGGAAGTTTTAAAAAGAAAAATTTGATCATTTTGTCTTTATTGTTTTGTTACATGCTTGCCTCTCTCCTCTAGATGAACATCCCCCCATCATAATACATAGTCCTATACTAAATATTTTTAATGGCTGCATAATAATCCATCAAATAGAATGTTACTATGAGTTGCTTAAATAAAGGTTTTATTGTTTAACATTTAGGTTGCTTCTAATTTTCTTGCTTTTGTAAATAATACTGTAATAAACATCCTTGATGTTATTCTTCAATTTTTGCATGCAATTTTAATTATTTCTTTAGCATAAATTCTCAGAAATGAAGTGCCTGAGCTAAAGAATCAGTGCATTTTAATTCCTATATACACATCATTGAGGAAAACTCTCTTTCTCTGAGTCCCAAGGCTGACCCATTTCCAAATGGAACTCTGACTTACAACCTTCTTCAGGGTTTATGTCCTTCAGGACCTGCGATTTGTATAGCAGATGACCAATATGTATTTATTAGGCCAGGTATTTTTTTTTTTAGGCCAAGTATTTTTAATATCCCTTTCTGATGGGCTTGATTTTAGGTCTCTTAAGAAATGAATTCCCTATATGGCTAAAGAACAGAGAAGCAGAAAGCCAGAAAGAGAAGAATCTCATGTTATCTCTGAAAACTTAACTCCAGCTCAGTTAATTAATCTAGGCCAGGGGTCAGCAAACTATAGCCCACGGGTCAAACCTGGTCTGTTTTTGTATGGCTCATAAATAAGGATTGTTTCTACATTTATAAATGCTTAAAAAAAAGGGAAGAATATTTTTTTGTGAAAATTATATGAAGTTTAATTTGAGTCCATAAATAAAATTTTATTGGGCTACAGTTAGACTAATTTATGACTTGCCTATAGGTTACTTTAGTGCTAAAATGACATGCCTAAGTAATTTCCACAGAGGCCACAAGGCCCACAGAGCCTATAATACCTAAACTATCTGGCCATTTACAGGAAAAGTTTGCTGAACCCCGATCTAGATGTCTATTAGCCAATCCAAATCAAATAACCGAAACCCTAGAAAAATGAAATTGGCAATGAAGTTGTCACTAAATCAGCACTCTCGGAGTCACAATTATTGGCACTTCCAGTGTTAACGGGTGGAAACTTGCTGGTTTTTTTTTTTTTTTTTTTTTTTTTTTTGGTCTCAGCTTTGACCCCAGCATTCCGTAGGCGAGAAAACCCAGAACCTTAAACCCTAGCTCCACAAAGTACTCAGACAAGGGTTTTCCACCGTGAGCATTGACAATTTCCCAAGTTCACAGTTTCAGCATCATTGATACCAAGTCCTGAGGGCATGCTTTGGCTAGTGTGGCTGACGAGATGAAGTATGGCTCCCTTATTAACTTGTCAAAGTGCGGTGCAGCTGCATCATTTGCTCACCCATTTGCTTAACTTAAATAAAGGTTGGTGGTTAGGCTTCTGTTGCATTGTGCTCTCCTGCTAATTATCAGTGTATTTGTTTTAGAGACAATTAGCCACCTGGTTCATTCTCCCATTGAAGTCAGGTCATCATGAGTTACATCTGCTTTCAGGCCTCCTCAAGTCCAAGACATAATAAAAAGATGATGGCTATGATTATAAAAAGCGTGCGGGGTTGGGCATCAATGGTATAGCATATTGAATTCCCAAGGAGGATTGAGTTGCATCATTGTACTCACAGAAGCTCTTCTCTGCCAGTCACAAAAGAAGAATGTGAACTGAGAACTCTCGTGCAGAGCCCAAAGTCCTTTAGCAAGTGGGGAGGGTGTTTGCAAAGGTAGACGCTAATAATGGCATAGCATGGTGAGATACGATTCCTCCCCAGGCACGGTGCTGATACAACAAAAAAGTGACAAGTAAGCACGTCTTAGTGCTTGTAGAATTTGCATAAAACTGAACTTGTTCAGACCTGTGGGTGTTGCCTTTTTAAAAAATGTGCCCGATAATGTGACATAATATTATGCAGACTACACATTTGCTTTTATAATCCCATATGCTCTGGCAAAACTTAGCATTTTGGAGGTAAGACTTTATTATGCTAGGTCCTTGCTGAATCACACTGATGATGGAGACACTGCGGCTTCCTGAGCCTGGGGAGTCGAGAGTCTATGGCACTGAGGCAGCTTGATCACATGGGATGTTGTGTCCTGAGGATGTCACTTGACTATGGAGAGGGAAATCAGATGGAAGAGACTTAGTGTAATTAATCAAGTCTGTGCCCTAGCTCCAGAGGGCCCGGAACTGGATTCAGTAGAGAGAGAAGCGGTTCATTTTGGCTGCTTTAATACTAGTCAAGCAGATAAGTGAGGTTCAGTGTTGGGGGGAAATTAAGCATCTGTAAAAGTTACAAGTGACAGATCAATGGGACACACTTCAAAAACCTTTCACTCTGTGCACCAAGAGAAGATGTAACAGAGAATGCCTGCTTTAAGTCTCAAATTAGCAAGTTGCCTAAATGCCACCAGAAATTCCAATTTATATAAAAACTGACACCATTATTTACAATTATTATTTACCATTACTAAATGATTATTTACCATTATTTTAGTAATAAATTATTAGATTATTAAATTATCCAGTCTAAATTAGTAAAAATGATGTAAGCAAGAAGGCCAACTTGGTGCTCTAAAACTGGGTTGCCCAAAGTGAATCCTGGCTGAACACTAGTTCTGGGGGATATTATGTTGAAAATGAGATTCTGTGGCTTCTTAATTTTGGGAAACAGGGGGCTCAGCTATATTAACTCAGCTAAGTTAAGAGTTTATGTGGGACTTCTGGGAGTCCTTTTCGGCTTTAAAATGCTAATGAACTTCGTGAGACATGCATTTCCCAAACCTATTAGACCATAGAACCCCCTTTTTCTGAACATCTGGCAAGAATAGTGTTCTGACAAAGGCTTGTTGAGAAACATCGCCCCAAAGTTTTTGCTCTAACTCGGGCCTCATAAAAAACCCGAGTTTTTACTCATAAAAAACGAGTAAGTGCAAGTCGATAGCTGAGGATGGGCTTATAACACTGAACAGGGAGGCTGGTTGACAGCAGTCCCAAGTCACCTGTGTATTTGTCCTTTTCTTCTTTGGATCTTATCAGGGCTTGGGCTTCTGATCCCTGAGGGTGAATGGTCCCACTTCTCAGTTTTCAAAAATTGCTGCCTTGTGGACAGCCTTAAGCTATTATTTGAAATGGTAAGAAATAATTTAGCTAATTGAATTGAGAAGTAAGCCCACAACTTTTGATCACCTGCATAAAATCCATTAGTCTGAAGATAAATGGGGCAGTACAAAGGGTGTACAAATGAGTAAGACAGGGTGGGATTGCCTTAATTTCCTAATGCAGGAGGAAGGAGTTCAGCTTGATTATACATCACCATTGGTGGCATGTGAATCTTACTATTTGAAAATGTTTGCCAGTTACATCATAGAGTGTGGAACATAAATAATACAGATCAAGGGAGAACGTGGGACCACGGAGGTTACTGTTTTACACAAACTGATTCATAATACCCGCATTTTAGAGAAAGATGTCTTGGGACAGCAGCTACATACAAATGCATTTTCGTTGTCTAGGTCTGTTTTTGCGTTGTGCTTTCCTGCAGACTTTCACGAGGCTGTTGTCAACTTAATCCTGTTTAGCAATTATGATTTACTTCAATTGGCTCCACTCATTAAGCTGTTTAAACTTAGATTTAAAGAATAATATCCACTTTATTCCCTCACACAACTTTGGGGGGAAAATAAAACATTTAAAATGGGATTCTTGGCAGAGAACAATCGACAGAAGACACTAAAGCTCACTGTACCTTTAATACATATATTTTTCTTCTTTAAAAAGGATTTCGAATGAGAACAACAAAGCCCAGACTGGTTTTCAGAGAGAGGAAGCGTGACTCCCGATAAACGCCAATTACAAACAGAATATATGCCATGTATTTGGACTTGAGGAAGTGCATATCTTGAAAAAAAAATGTTTATATAATCACGTATCAGCAACCGTCAGTGTTTCGAACCTATTAAATAAAAGCAGCTAAGGAAAGACTAAAAACATGTCATTCATGGAAGCTTGATAGTGCGTGAAAGAAACAGACACCAGTGGTTTTGTCTCCTCTCACGGTGTCTATTGAAGTGCATTTACTTTAGAGAGGTGGCTTCTCAGATCTCTAACAGGGGGTAGCTGAGGATTTAGGGCCTGTGTGAGGACACCCCCCCCCCCCCGCCGGGGAGGATGCCATCTTTGAACCCTTATTTTTTAAGGCTTTCACCTTACACCCTGCTGGCCTCCTCTCCTCAGAACATAATTAAATAACTTTGCACATGTTGGTAATGGCCGTGTGAGGTGTTTAGGAATGACTTGAGGGAAACATAGTACATCCATGAGTTTCTCAGGTGTGGTTTAATCAAAATCAGAAAGTCTCAACATATTGAACTCAATAGACTACTGGATACTGGGCAACATGCCCAGGATGATATTTGAGTTTCTATATTAAGAAATAAGGGTAACCCCCTTAAAGTCTTAAAAGTGTTTATATTATGTATATTCTTGGACAACATGGGGCAATAAGGAAATTTTCATGAAAAGCAAGGTGGAAATAATTTTCTTCTTGTGGCAGATGATGTCATCAAATTCAGAACTTTATAACTGATCACAATTTTTTTATGCTTTAGTTGCTGAGAGATTTATGCTAAACCTGATATTCATTTAAATTTTTGGCATGTTGATTGCCATCTTTCTTATATGATTTTTAGATTTTTATTTGTCTTTCACATTCCTATTGGATGGTGCTTTTTAAAAAAACTAACAGACTTTACAAGTATTTTACTTGTTTTAGAGTAGCTGCTACAGGTAATTACCATTTAAAATCCATCCACAGGCCAAAAAATATAATTGAAATAGAAAGATAGTGGTGTTCTAATGCAGATGCTTCTGTATGACCTTCTTTCTTTATTATCCTTAAAACTCTTGAAATGCATAGTTTCTTCAGTAAAGACACCTTTGGACTTGACTATGATTATTATTTCTGACCTATCTTCCTCACCTCCAAGTTAATTTTTCTTTTTTTGGTCCAGACCATCAGATTATAAAGGTATGTACAAGTTAAGGTAACATCTTTTCTCCCTCCATTTTAATCCTCCAAAAGCTTCTATTTCCCACTACCATGGTCAGAAGTGTCCTCTCAAACTCGTTATTATTATTTTTTGAAGATTTACTTATTTATTTTAGAGAGGGGGGAAGGGGCAGTGGGAGAGTCTTAAGCAGACTCCATGCTGAGCACAGAACCTGATGCAGGGGCTCGATCTCACAACCCTGATATCACAAAGTAAGCTGAAACCAAGAGTCAGATGCTTAACCAACTGTGCTGGTCAGGCACCTCCCATGTCAGCTCTCTTATGTTCAGATCCTAACTCTTAAGGTGATCATATTGGGAGGTGGGCTTCTAGGAGATGGTTAGGCCATGAGGATGGAGCCCTCATGAATATGATTCGTGCTCATATAAAAGAAGCTCCCAAAAATGCTTTTCCCATTCCATCATGTGAAGATACATGCAAACAGAAAGAGAGCTGTCTTCTGATCATGCTGACGTCATATCTGGGACTTCCAATCTCTGGCACTAGGAGACATAAATGTGTATAGGCCACCCAATCTGTGGTATCTTTTCATAGCAGACTACCCAGACTAAGACACCTATTAGAGGTTCAGCAGTGGAGTAGTTGTGGTGAGAATGTCAGATCCCATGGGGGGAAGTTACTGGGTGCACTTCCATCCATCAATCCTGTAGCAGACCACCTAAAAATGCCCACATCTAGAAAAGATAGCTGTCTTACACTGTGTACACAAAAACTTTATGAAAAGGAGAGGGCAATATGAAGGAGACTCCAGCTGGATCACAAGAGTTCAGGAAAAAGATGACCAATGAAAATGAATAATAAAGACTGAGATTCAAAATATCAGATATTTTAAAGGCAACAAACCCTAGGTTTAAATTCCAAGTTTACCATTTGCAAACAGTGTGGCCTTATGCAAGTCAGGTCACCTGTTCAAGACTTAGTTTTGTCATCTGCTAAATGGAGGCAAGAAGGCTGACTTCTTCACAGTGCTGTTGGGAGTGTTCATAGCAGCAATGTCCACAATAGCCAAACTGTGGAAGGAGCCACTATATCCCTTGACAGATGAATAAATAAAGAAGACGTGGTATAGACCAATGGAATATTACTCAGCCATCAGAAAGGACGAATACCGACCATTTGCTTCGACATGGATGGAACTGAAGGGTATTATGCTGAGAGAATTAAGTCAATTGGAGAAGGGGTAAAACCCACAATCATATGGTTTCACTAGTATGTGAATATAAGAAATAGTGAAAGGGATTATAAGGGAAAGGAGGGGAACTGAGTGGGAAAAATTAGAGAGGGAGACAAACCATCAGAGACTCCTAATTCTGGGAAACCAAAGGGTTGTGGAAGGGGAGGTGAGTGGGGAAATGGGGTAACTGGATGATGGGCACTAAGGAGGGCACTTGATGGGATGAGCACTGTGTGATATACTATGTTGGCAAATTGAATTCAAATAAAAAAAGTAATTTAAAAAACCCCAAGGCTGTGGGGAGGCGTAATGAATTAAAGTTTGCAAAACAGCATGGTGCTATGCACATGATAAATGCTAAATATGTTCTTACTGCTATTGTGATCATTGATACTAGGAAATAAGAGAGGAATATAAGACCTGGTTGTCCTGAACAAATGTCCAGCCTTCAGTCGCATGTACAACACACACATTCATTCAACAATTAGAGAGCAGTGTGCTAGAAGAGAAAGCTATGGAAGCTAATGTGATTTATTTAAAAGGATATTCATGCAAATGGCATAAATAGAGGAAACTTAGTTTCGAAACTGGGACTTGAGTGGGGCCCTAAATGAGAAGGGAAGTTTCATAGGTAAGCAAAGGAGAAAAGAATGTTCTGTTATTAGACATGTGGGAATGAGCAAAGAGTATGTGAAATGTGGACCAAAAACCAGATGGGCTTGTACTGGGGAATGTATCATGACTCACACATGATACATGCTTCAGATACACTTGTGGATGAAAGAAGAAAGATGTTTCTGGATGTATAGGATGAGACCAGATGATGGAGGAACCTGGGTATAAGATGAGATATTTGAGCCCATTGTATGGCAAAAGGCAAAAGAAGAAAATACATTGTAAGAATATTATTGTAAAGAAGCCACCTTGAAAAAAAGTACTTAGAAGTAGAGAGAACAGTTATGAGGCTATGCTGATAATGAGAATTCCAAGAGCTGAGCCTCTAGTGGGATCGGGCTGTGGGAATAGCTAGAGGAAAGAGTATCAATAGGATATGAAAATAGTTCTTTTTCCAATCACTTTCTATCCCCTTGTCCTGTCTTAATGTTTTTGAAACACTTTCCACAACCTGCATTTCTTTGTAGATTGATGTGTTTACTTGCTTATTGTCCACCTCCTCCCCTAGAATGTAAGCTCTGGAGAACAGCAAACTTACTGCACCTACAGTATGGCCTGCTGTCTGTAATTGTGTCAGAGGGATATGGGGGAAGAAGCACTTTTAAGCTACCAGTTGTCTTAGGACCACAGGGTAGGCCAACAGAAGTGGGGAAGTCAGGGCAAGCACATTTAAGAAGAAATGAAGACCGCATTCATGAATCTACACATCCTTTCAACCACAATACTCATTGAGTGGTTATGTGGAAGTCACTCAGACCGACTGTTAAGGCTCAGACTCTGATATTGGATGGCTTGTGTTTCAGGCTCCACTACTTTTTCACCTGTGAAGGAACTTTGGACAAGTTTCTTTCTGAGTCCGAATTTCCTCATCTCTACAATGGTTAAAAACAAAACCCATCTGACAATCTTGATGTGAAAACTAATTGAGATATATATGGTGAGCTCCTAGTACAGTGCTTAGTATTACTAAGGACCCAATAATATGAGCTCCGGTTATTACCGTGTGCCAGCCATTGTGCCACTGTGTGAGGTGGCAGCGAGATTAGCAATGAAAATATTCTAGAAGCTGTCAGATTTACAGGCTTGATGTTTAAATGAGACAGGAGAGCAAATTTGCTTTGATTTCATTCCCTGTTGACTTGGGTTGCTACTGCTGGCTATGTAACAGTGAAAGGAAGCTGGTCTCCAAAGATATTTCAGATCTATTTTCTGCAAGGGACTCACGATAACAAAGGAAATTACTATCAAGAAATGAGACCTGTATATAGTATGCATAGTTCTTCTAGAAGGAATAGTGAAAGGGGTAAGAAACCACTTTTCTTTTTTCTTTTCTTTTTTTTTTTTTTTTTGTAACTCAAAAGAATACTAGAAAATAGATGGGACGATAATTTCAAAGTTAAGTGCTTATTGGTGTTTTCTTGTTTATATAAATACAAGGAGTATTTAAATTTCAGGTACTATTATACAGGTACTGCATTATGAGTAGCTGTGCTAGACAGCAGGTAAAGCTACATAACAAAGCTCCTGACATCTGGTAAGACAACCAAAACAATGAGCATTAATAGCAACCCAGGATACTTTTTTTGCTATGAAGAAGATTTTTAGAACTATTTCTGATATCAAAGAAATAAAAGAAGTTTCACTGCCTGGTAACATGTCTTATTCAATGTCTTGCTTAAGGGTTATTTTTATTTTGTTATTTTACTAATGGCTTATTTTTAAAAAGTAAACCTTAGTGAACAGGGAACAGATTAACTGGAACAATAACAATGGAATGTTGAGACTGAAAAGAAACTTGAGGATAATTTTAATCTTGTTATTCTGCAGATAATGAAACTGAGACAAAAAAGGGATTTCCTTCGGGCCACATAGACTCTAGGTGGCAGACCTTGTCTAGAACCCAGGTCTTCGGACTCCCAACCCAGATCCCCTTCCCCTTTACCAAGTTGGTGGCCTATGATATAGGAGCAAATGTCCAACTAGGGGACACATTAAAATAATAGGACAAGTGACTGTCAAAATTCCACCATGATTTCTGTGATCTGCATTTATCCAATCTAATCTTGTTCATCCAAGGCCCCATTGGAGTAGTTAGTTATTGACATATTTAAGGGACTCTGGACTCAACATGGATGCTGTAGCTTGGCAAATGGCACCATCATCTACCGTCTTGACCAAGCAGGAACCTGAGCATCATAATGATTTCTCTCTCTCCTCCTACAACCAACTCTTCAATGAATGTCATTGTCCTTCCCTCCACAATACTCCTTGAATCCTTCCACTTCTTTCCATCTCCACTCCCTCCACCCCAGAGAAAGCGACCATCATCTCTCACCTGCAACACTGCTATAGCCTCTAACACATCTCTCCTCTTCTTGTCTCTTCCCACCTTCCTGCTCAGTCTAGTCTTCACATGTGACAAAAACGATCACTCTAAAATCAAACCATGTCACGGTCCTATTTATTATTCATCAATTGTTTTTATTGCCCTCAAGATGGAATTCAAGCTCCTTTTACTTGAAATACCAGTGCTGCAAAAACTAACCCTTGATTATCTTCCTAGGCTCATTTATTCCTTTATTATCTGCCTTAAAGTCTCTTCTCCATACTGCGTCTATCTATGTTTTAGCCATATTGTAGTTTGATTTTTTCAAATGTACCAAGCTCTCAACATCTGGCCCTTTGTCTGTGCTATTCTCTCTGCCTTGAACACTTTCCCCTTATATCTTTGCCTGATTGATTTCAATTCATCCTTTAGACCAATCTAGATATGTAGATATTGTTTCTTCCAAACAATCTTCCCTGCCCAGTCAGCCCCTCCACCTGTCTGGAAAGACCTCTTCTCTACTCCAAGAGTAAGCTGAATGCCCCCATTACAGCACTGTAATGCCCCCATTACAATCACACCTGATTGTAACCGTGTATCTTTTGCTCTCCTTCATTAGCATATTAGTTCCACGTGGGATGGAAATCATGTCAACTCCTGTGTAGAAGCCTCACTACCTATTGCAATTCCTGGCACATAACCATAAATAGCTGGTGAATGATTGAATTTATGAATAAAAGGAGCTTTTCATTTTCTAAAATTCCTCATGGGATCAAGGAAGATTGAGTTGAATGTGAGAATGGGTGAGGAATGGTTCAGGAACAAACAATCCTGGAGTTGGAGAGGAGGCACTGTATCATTTATTCTTCTCCCCCTTGGGATTCTAATAAGGAACAGGGTTGGGGACAAAAGAGAATGGGATGCTGAGTTAAGAGTCAACTTGCAGTTCTATCCAGTAAGACTCTGAGTGGGAAATGTCAGAGGGGGAGACAGAACATGAGAGACTCCTAAATCTGGGAAATGAACTAGGGGTGGTGGAAGGAGAGGTGGGCGGGGGGTGGGGGTAACTGGGTGATGGGCATTGAGGGGGGCACTTGATGGGATGAGCACTGGGTGTTACTCTATATGTTGGCAAATTGAACACCAATAAAAAATAAATTTATATATATAAAAAGTAAGGCTCTGAAATCAGTAGGAGTGTCCTTACTAGGGACTGCTTATACTACACTAATGATTTGTGTTTAGTTTGTATATATTTAAAAATGTCCATAATATTTAAAAATATTTTTAAAAATTATTCTTTTACTTAGAATTCTGGGAAATTGGAGAAGTAATCATTTGGTCAAGGGGAAATGCTTATTTTACCGGTAAATGGGTAGTGGTGGGCCTGAACATCAGAGAAGAGAAACATATTTATCAGATGACTTTATATAGAAAGTGATATCCTGAGTGCTTGGTGGTTGAGGAACTTATACTGAGAGGAAGAACTTAACATCAGTTTAAATTGTAACCATTTGTTGTTAAGAAAAGTAATAGCAATCTTTGTTAGATGATTATTTTTAGAGCTTATCTGTGTGTGTTTTTTTTTAATTTTTTTAAATTTGTTTATGATAGGCACACAGTAGAGAGAGAGAGAGAGAGAGAGACACAGGCAGAGGGAGAAGCAGGCTCCATGCACCGGGAGCCCGACGTGGGATTCGATCCCGGGTCTCCAGGATCGCGCCCTGGGCCAAAGGCAGGCGCCAAACCGCTGCGCCACCCAGGGATCCCATCTGTGTGTGTTTTAATAAAATTAAAGCAAAATTAGTATTTGGTGATATGTATCTTTAACCATGTCAGTTTGTTTTGTGATGATTATTTTCGAACTTTTGAAACTAAGTCAGGAACATTGTTTAAGTGGGTTATTGCTACATAAAAATCACATCATTGTCTCAGTTCCCCTAAGAATTTTGTTATTTTCTGAAGGCAAAACCAAGGTCTTTAAAGGTTTTAGCTGATAGAGTGGGAATTATTTGGATATTTGAATGTGTCATTATTTAAGTTAATCAAATTTATACATATGTCTACAGGCTTGTATTCTAGACAGTGTCCATGATACTTTTAAATGTTCTAGATTTCATGATTTTTTTCTTTTGCTGCATGGATACAATTATTTGCAACCAGCACAGTTTTATTGAGTCCAATGTATTACCCGGCATTCACTCTCTACATGTTCCAGCCAAAACACGTTTGTGCAAATGAAGATTCTCTTTTTAAGACAGGAGATGAAATCCAGCTCCGGTGGTTTCTCATGAAACTAATACAGTTTCTCCTGCCATTTTGGTTGAAGCCCAACTATATTTGACTCAATGTTTGGTCTCTCATTCTGGTGATTTTCCTCATTTTTCATAATTTACCTACTGCTGTCAAGAACAATCATTGTCCTCCCCGAGAGAGTAGTAAATACTCTTTTAGGCCAATGGGTTTATAAAAGGTGCAATGCAATGAATCAATTCATTCAGATTCATCGAATGCTTCATAAATATAAGACATAGTAGATGTTTTCAGGGATGCAAAGAGAACAATCCTTGACCTGAAGGAATTTGAAGTCAAATTATGAGCAAACAGGAAAAATTTACACAGATAAAAATATTTTTCCTTGTTTCTCAGTGGATATAGTTTATAAGAGACAAAAAAACTGATATAGTAGGGGTGCCTAGGTAGCTCAGTCAGTTTAAGTGTCTGACTCTTGATGTCAACTCAGGTCAATTGGGCTCTGCACTCAGTGGAGAGTCTGCTTGAGATTCTCTTGCCCTCCCCTTCATCCCCTCCCCTCTGCATTCTCTCTCTCTTTCTAAAATAAATAAATCAATCTTAAGAAAAAACCTAAAACCTGGGGGATCCCTGGGTGGCTCAGTAGTTTAGCACCTGCCTTTAGCCCAGGGCATGATCCTCGAGTTCCAGGATCAAGTCCCTCATCAGGCTCCCTGCATGGAGCCTGCTTCTCCCTCTGCCTGTGTCTCTGCCTCTCTCTCTGTCTCTCATGAATAAATAAATAAAATCTTAAAAAAAAAAAAACCTAAAACCCTTATATTAAACTTTTGTTGAAGGAACATGTGATTGCACCCAAAACCAACTGTGAAACAGTTTCTATAGAATAGCTGGAAATGGGTGTTTTTCTAACACTCTTTATGCTCCATTGGAAAAGAGGTACTACTATAGATAGACATTTTTTTTATAACTTATTCCAAAGAAGCAAGGCTGCTGTGTCAACTTCACACATCTATTTGCTTAGGAACTAGTACATTCTGGAATAAGAAACTTTCTAGCTAACCAGGCCACTGGAGTTTAGCTAATCCAGGATTCTAGAGGAAAAGTATACAAGTGTTGGGCCATTTTGACTTGGGGTTGTCATACAAAGCCTCAAACAGACATAAGAAGTTAAAGTTGCTGCTGTGTCTCAGGGGCACTACAGTATTAAGTTTATTATTTATTTTTTTAAAAAATTTTTGGGCAATGTTAGGGGAGGTCATTGAAGTTTTTACTAAATTCACCCAGCAAGTCTTAAATATAGCTGACGAAGCTTGTCCTTATAAGTGCTGAAATGAGTCTGATGAGATAAGCTGCCGTCCAAAATACTATGGCCTTGGATGTTATTACTGGCTTGCAAGGAAGTACCTATGCTGCTAACGTATCATCTAAATTAAATCATAAGGAGGACATAAATAAACATCCTGAGTGATCTGACCCCTAGCCTAGAGGATTTAAAATAAATTGGTGGTTCAGATTATGTGGCCCTTTTTGGGAAAAAAAATGTTAACTTATGTTGGGAGTTATTATGTTATTCTATATTTTCTCCTACATGTACCTGTATTGTTGCAGTGGCATCTGCCTCCAGAGCATCCAGATACCTACCCAGCGAGCCACCTCCATGCTAATGAAGCCCTTGCTGACCACTCAGGACACACTGTGGAGGAGGGGTAAGTGTGTAAGAGACTAAGAGCTGGTAAGGGCCGGAGTTGCAGAGGAGGTCATGGAGAGGACATGACCTTCCATTGACCCGCAAGTTGAATCCAGCAATTGGAGGCTTCTCACTCCTTCCCTTGTCCTTGCAATGTACGTTCTGTCCACCGATCCTGGAGTGGGAGCCGTTGCCAAGGACACAGCCCTGAGAGAGCAATGCGTTGCTGGGACCATCTGGATAGTACGTGTAAGTGAACTCAGTAACTTAAGGCCTCTGTATAAACTTTGAAGATCCTGGCAGGCAGGTGCGGGGATCTACTTGTCTTGCGACTGCTCAAGACAAAGCTCATAAGTCAGTCCCCTTGCTTATTAAAACTGCCACCTACCGATCTGGAGTGTTCTCTTTCTTTGGTTTCTTCTTGCGCATCTTATACGGGGGCCAGCTTTTGAACCAACAGGCAAAATGCAATTTGAATTTTAGCATTTATTTTAGCTTCTTTTCTTCTTGTTTTGTGTAAAATATACCATCTTTGGAACACTATGTTACCTTTAGGCACTTAATGAGGTGTGAGCTAACAGTCCAGTTGACTTCCATTTGACTATTTAGAAAACAAAGCAAATAGTAAAAGACTTCTATATTGAAAGCTAGGGGTAATTCCTAACTTTTTCTATGTCTGTATAAGTTCTCCATCCATGTATTCATATTTGGTATAAAACTCATAACCATGGGAATTCTTTTAACCATAGGTTACCCTTTGTATGCAGATTTTCAAGGAAATACAAATATTTTTTGAAAAAAATATACACATTGGGTTTTTAAAGTTTTACATACAACACTGATACACAAAATCTGGAAGAAAGCAAAAATCTTGCACTGGCTATTGAAGGTTGGCAATAACACCCAGGAATGCTAGCGTGGAAGACGGATTTACTGCCATGGCCTTGTTGTGGCAAAGTATAATCCCCCACCCCTAGAGTTTGGGCTTGATTGTGTAAGTTGTTTTAGCCAAAGGGCTGTTAATACCCATGATATAAGCTCAGGCTTTTTGTACTTTGGTGATCCTCCGGAGGATACTATATCTGAATTTCCACTAATGCTTTAGCTTGAGTCCCAGAATAAGAAATAAGGAGCTGACCACATGACCCTGGCAACTGCTGATCCGAGGAGGTTGAGACACACATGGAGTAGATCTGAACTTAACCTGCAGCCCGGAGCCCATTGTTCAATCTACAGGCATCCGATGTGCTGCTGTGGAGTATGATGATAATGACTGTGCTTTAAGTCCATGAGATTCAGGGCAATCTGTGCTTCCGCATTATTGTGTCAATAACTGACTACACAGATATTTCCAGAGATGTGTTTCTAACTCCATGTAGACATAAATGACTATGAAAATTTCTTAAAAAATTGCTTTCCATACCTATCTTAGACAGTATTTTGCAATGCGAGTTGGATATTTAGTGGTTTGAACTAAGAAAGCCTTTTCTCTATTTGGAAAAACTGAATTGGTTAAAAAAATAGAAGCATGATCTGAGTGACTTCTAGATAGTAATAGGTATTTCTTTCTGCCTTCAAAAAAGTGTAAATGCTGACCATAAATCGTGCAATTGGAATTTGGGAATTTGATACAAGCATTCTGAGATGTTGTAGAAAGTGAATTATGCAGGATGCTCGAAGTTTTCAGAAATGCTATGCTGCCTTAACGTTTTTTTCTCTTAAGTTTCAGTAAACTTTTCACTCATAAGCTTTCTAATTTTCTGAGTAGAAAAAAAATCATATCACAAAGAATGCAAGTATGAGGAGCAGTTAGTTCCAAACTGCCTGCTGCTTTTCAGCTAGGATTGTGTGCAGTTTATGTCAAAACACTTCAGCAAAGAAATACAAATACAGACTAATGTTTGACTTCTTTTGTTGTGTTGAACTGGAGCCAGCAAAAGTATTTATATATAAATCCACTTGTGAAATGCATAACCCTCTCAATGTGACTTATATGTTTAAGGCTTAAAGAGAATTCAGGTTGATTGACAGAAGCTACTGCTCTTACAATGTCAAAATGTTTGACTCTGCTTATGTGGAAACTTTTAAATTCATTCTTTTCACCGAGGGGTGTTTACCTTCTGATTAAGAGCTGCTGCATTAACAAGCGACATTTATGTGCCCTACTATGTGCATGGTAAAGCCTAAACCTCAATACACCCATCCTCATTCTTTACTTTAAAAACCTGAGGGAAACAAATCCCCCCAAACCCCCAGTCTATGCCAAAAATATCTACTTAGACGTTGCCTGAGGGCAAAATAGATGGCTTTGCTGTTTTAAACACTTGAACATAATGTAGGTATAAAAGAGAGCCCTGTCATACGGAGTCAGATATTTCCCTTCCCTCTCTAACAGTAATACTTTACAAAACCTTGTTTTCTTCACCTTAGTTCTGTGACGGAACCAGGGCATGCTTTTTGAATCTATGATTTAGATGAGCTTCTGAGGATGGAACTAATACAAAGGAGCACCAGCACATCAAGTACCTGAGACACTGTTGAGATGTCATGTGTCCATTTTTCAAAAGCGGCATCCTTCTATTTTGTTGAACTCTAGTACCTTGTTTAAATTTTTATTGCATTCCCACATAGTGTTATGCATAAGTATATAAGAAATGCCATAACAGATTAGGCCAATGGTCCATCTTGCCTGCCTCTGAGGGACGTTTCATGGGGAGCTAAGGTTGTCTTTCCTGATGTTACTCTGAAAGCATTAGGGATCGACTATACATGTTCTTCATGCCCTTTAATATTCCATTATAGAACTAGTATCTCAGAATTTTCCTACACCTTTTAAAACTTATAGTTTCACCCTTTGTTATTCTTTTGGAACAACAAGATCACTGCATAACTTGTATTTTAAAAAATCTCAAGTTTCAAGAGTTGGTTCTTGAGGACTTAGCATTTTGAGATTTGATGACGAAGTCTCTGTTTAAAAAACTCATTTCTTCACAATTTCCTAGAATACAGTTATGTGGGAAGCTGCTTCTGAAGTGGTTCCCAGTGATCCCCACATCCTGGTATTCATGCCCTGTGCCATTCCTTTCCCTTCTGCCTGGGCTGGACCTACTGAGTAGCTTCTAATGAAGAGAATACGGCAAATGTGATGAAATAGAGATTTCAAGATTAGGTTGTGAAAGACTTCCAACTTGCTTGTACTCTCTCTGACTCTTTCCATGTGTTTTCTCTGAAGAAGCAAACTGCCACATTGTGCATGGCCCTGTGTCCACAGGCAAGGGCTGGGTGGCAGCCTCTGGCCAATGGTCAACGAGGAACTGAGGACCTGAGTCCAACAGCCTGTGAGGAACTGGATCCTACCAACAGTTATGTGATAGCCTTGGAAGCTGATTCTTTCCTTACTGAGACTTCTGATGAGGCAGTAAACCCATGGGAGACCTTGGCTGCAGCCTTGTAGGAGACCCTCAATGGAAGTTGGGGCTCATTGGGAACCATTTAGAAGCAGTCTACCACAAAACTAAACAGGGCCTGTGAAGATCCTTGTTTCAATTTGTTTTGATTGTATCTTTGACATAGTCCTGTAAGATCCTAACAGTTTGCCATATGGATCCTGCAACAATATTTTTATCTTGGCAATTCTTTTTTTTTATTTTTTTAAAGATTTTATTTATTTATTCATAGAGACACAGAGAGAGAGAGAGAGAGAGGGGCAGAGATACAGGCAGAGGGAGAAGCAGGCTCCACGCAGAGAGCCTGACGTAGGACTCGATCCTGGGTCTCCAGGATCACGCCCTGGGCTGCAGGCAGCGCTAAACCACTGCGCCACCAGGGCTGCCCTATCTTGGCAATTCTAAGATGTATTCCCCCTCTCAGATCATTTAAGTGACTTAAAAACTAAGCAAGATTCTAGAAAATTTGGCTATGGTGAGTGTATCACTTAGTTATTTCTGTGTAACAGACCATCTTAAAACTTAGTAGCTTAAAACCATAATTATTTATCTAGCTCCTGAGTCCATGGATTGGCAGTTTAGATTGGGCTCAGCTGGGTAGTTGTAATCTCAGCTGGACTCCTTCAGCATCTGCCATCAACTGCAGGTCATCTAGCAGGCTTTGCTGATCTTGGATAGACTCTCTCATATCTCTGAGGCCTCAGCTGGGATTATCCAACTGCCTCAGTTATGTTCCATGTGATGATGATCCAGCAGGCTACCCCAGGCTTATTCACATCGCAGTCCCAAGAAAATAAACAGAAGCAAGGCCTCTTGAGTCCTAGGCTTACCACTGAAACATCTGTCACGCTTGAATTCTATTGGCCAAAGTAAGTCACAAGGGTAGCTCAGACTCATGGGGTGGGAAACATGTTCCACCCCTGCTGGGAGGAAATATAAAGTCAATTGCAGAGCCTGAGTACAGAGGGAATGAATAATTGTGCCTATTTTTGCAGTCCACCCCAGTGGACATAACTTACCATAGAGTCTTCTCCTTCCACAGAATGTGGTTACACTAAGTAGTACCAGTTGTTCTATTATTATCAAGATGATGTTGCTTTATAACAATTATTTACTTTCATGTTTATTTCTCTGCTAAATCTAGACTCATTGAGAAGGGACCTTCATGCATTTAATCTTCCTTCAAAAATGACTGAATGTGAACTATATGCCAGGAGCTAGGAGCTGGGGAATAACTATTCCCCTGGGGAACAGAAGACCATGACTGTGTTATTTTTAGCAGCATGGATGTTCATTTCTGTGTCTTACTTCCCTAAACTCATATCTTGGTCTTTTTTTGTTGTTTATTTATTGAAAAATTGTTGTTGTTGTTGTTGTTGTTGTTGTTATGGTTTAAATCTTTGGAATATTTTCAAGTGTCTTTGGGGATCTCAATTATTATCACTAGTTATCCTGCATTTATCTTTTTATTACTCCAGTCTCACAAGTTCTAGTAGATTAGTAAGGGTTTGTCTTTTGTTTCTATATGTTCCAAGGACTCTGTTTAATTCTTTTTGTTTGTGTGTGTGTAGTGAAAATTGTGTACATTCAGAGGGAGCTTATGTTCATTTAGCCCAATGACAGTGCCACTCATCTGTTGGTTCTCCTGGCACATGGGGGTGGTGTGAACCAGAGTTGTTGAATGGATACCTTCAGTCATTTTTGGGGGGCAGCAGAGCCACTCAGTGCCTTAGTTTTCTCATTTGCCAATTGGGAATAATGCTAACCACCCCACTTGCCTATGGAGTAGTAGCGAAAGTGAATTATAGGATAGAAACAAGAGGGGCACCTGGGTGGCTCAGTCAACTAAGTGACTGACTCTTGATTTGGGCTCAGGTCATGATCTCAAGGTTGTGAGATGGAGCCTGCATCGAGCTCCACCCTGGGGTCCAGGCTCAGTGCAGAGTCTGCTTGAGATTCTCTCTATCCCTCTCTCTTGGCCTCTCCCCTTGCTCTGTCTCTAAATAAATAAATAAATAAAATCTTTTTTAAAAAAGAATAGAAGCAAAAGAATTTAAGCAGTGTTTTCATAATATCTGTAATAGGAATGAAGTGCCCATATTAAGGAACAAGAGGAGCTAGACTGGTAGAGGATAGAAATTGGCAAAGACTCAATAAATTCTAGGCATCAAGGGGAACTTGTATTGGTCTAAAGATTTTTGAAAAATAAGGATAAAATTTTACTTAATATAATGGCTCCATTCCTTTTTCATCTTCCCCAACTTTTTTTTTGTATTTCTGGAATCTAAATCAAAGCTGAACACAAAAGCTTCTGTATGATGTAAAATCACTGTTGTAGTAACCATAAAATGTTGCATGTACTTCATTTCCGTAAGTACAATGTGTTCTGCTTCACTTTTATTTTACTCTATTAGGTATGCAGCCTATTTGCCAGGGTGAGTTATCTCCTCTTAGAGTTTGGTTATATACCTAGTCTATTTTGTAAACAGAATTTCCATTAAAAATGAATTACTTTTCCTTAGAGCTTATTGATGGGGCTGACACATCACTAAATTTCTTTTCTGAGCCAAGATTTGTCACCTTGATCAAAAGTTGGCAAAATGCACTTTGTGATCATTCAAAAGGTACAAGTGGTGTGTGCCCTACAAAACATTTTCTTAGTGGCACACTTGCCCTTGATTTTGTCTTTAAAGCAATTAACCAGCAGGAACAAAGAAATAGCAACCCTGCACTATGATTCCTCATATAGTCTTGGCATTCACCAGAAACACTTTTCTTCATTTAGAAAGAAGTGTTCTTCTGACAGACAGTCTGGAACAAAGTGTGCGTACACACATACAATGAGTCAAGAGTTGGATTGCAAAAACATGAGACCCCAAACAGTAAGCTAAAAATGTGATATCGGATGCTTGGCAGAAAGATTATATTGTAAGCCTTCCGAAACCAGCCCGTGACACAGTCAGGCATCACTGCTATTAGCAATCTCTCCCCAATATCTCCGGAAAAGGAGGGAAGAGAAAAGCTTTGGTTTGGTGAGAACATCTGTTTACTTCTTTCAATTTTACCAATGAAACATTTTTAAAAAGGTCTCCCTCCCCGCCCCCAATTACAAAAGTAATACATGCACAGTGTAAAAAAAAAAAAACAAAACAAAAAAACAAATCAGAAAATTAGTTGTCAGAATAGAATTGGGAAGGATTTAGGATGATGTCTCCTCCAACCATAGTTGGTGTTTTTATTTCTAAGTTTGGATGCAGATTATTTGTGGTTTAAAGTATTTAATTATTTGAGGCTTCTAAGGGTCATTGATGGAGGAATAGGATAAGGTAATTTCTATGACCTCTGAAGAAACAAAGGAATTTCTTGGTTGAGTATTTGCCCCATTGTTGTGAACTAATTAGCATTTACAATATCCTAAGCTTCATTTTTCATGGAAAATCCCACACAAACATGCCTCCCCTCAGTTTCTCAAAATGAAATAACATTAGAGAGAGAAGCCATATGGAATAGGTATAGGAGAAAGCAAATATTCCGAGGTGAATTTGAAAGGATTGTGTTCACAGAGGTCAAGATTGGAAACACTTGGACTGAACATTTTGATTTGTGGGAGCAAAGAAACTCATTTTTTAATGTTGAACATCAGTAAATGATGAGTAGCTTTCTGGAACACAATAAAGCTGTGCTAAGTTGAGAGCAGGTCTGTAAAAAAAAAAAAAAAAAAAAAGATCCTCATGGGAAACAAGGAAAGAAAACCATCTCTGTAACTGTACTCCTCATAAAAAGAAAAGAGAGTAAACAATAATGATTATTTGCTGATGGATGAAAGATGATAATGGCTGAATCCACCATTAGGTATTCAGCTAGAGAGCATCCCAGGCCAGGGGAAGTTAAAACCAGACAAGAGGGGAGCTGTGATAATTAGTAAGGAAGTCACTCAGCACAATCACAGGCTGACCATCTCCTCAAAGGGTGAGGGCTTGGAAGGGGCAAGGCCAGAGACATCCCTGCTTTCACAGCTGAAACAGAGGAGTAGGAACCAAAGGTGTAGAAATAAGCATTCACTTTCTGCTTGGGCCCCTTTCAGCGCTTTGGAGAAAGTCATTTTATATCACCATCTGCACACATTTTCTGTGGGCATTAGAGAGTTCCACCAAGCATTTTGATTCCTGCTGGCCGTGTCAGCATTAATAAAGGGTTTATTCATATAGCAACAGTACTCACTACTAGTAGTAATCATAACCGCACTAAGTAACAGCTAATATTAGAAATCACCACGTGCCAGACATTGTGAGGCTTTACACAGATTATTTAATCCTGATATGTGCTGTGGGGTAGATGCTATCGTTATTCATTTTATTGATGAAAGGACTGAGACTTGAAGAGGTCCCCTAATTTCCAAACGTTATTTGGAACTGTCACTGGAAGTAGATGACAAATCCATGGAGGTGAAGCTCGGCTGCCTGGTTCCAGGCCCTGCCCTTCACTGCTTTCCTGGGAGATAAATAATGAACAGTTACGGTGTATTTCCTACACTCTCAGGTAGTACTAAGTATTCTATGTGTGTCACCTCATTACTGATCCAAAGCTGATGAGGCAGGAACAAGTAGGACGCCCATGATGCAGATGAGGGGCCGAGGCTTATACAGCTTCAGTAACTCACCTATGTCAGGTGAGCATGTCAGAGTGCTTGCCTGCTTGGTCCGATGAAACCCCGAATCAGCACCCTGAATTCTGTTCTATGATGCCCATCGTATACTCCTTTTATTCAAGTTTTGCAGAGTCCTTTGTAAAGGATACACTTTTCCCTTCTGTTTATTTTTCTCCTTCTTCTTTTTTTTAGCCATGACTGTATCTTATAATCTATTTTCCCTTTAAAAATTGTATCCTTTTTGACTACCAATGGAAAGACCTCATTGGGTGAGAGGCTTATTAAAAATCCTCATTCTTAAGGAGATGGGGACCCCCTGAATTCTCTCAGGCTTCCCTTGTGGGCACAGACTGAGAGCATACTAAATTTTGCTATTTGGTACTTGACAGTGACCACCGCTTAATGCTTTTTAGGCATGTTAGAACCCCCACAGTGCCTCTAAATTGTGCAGGAGTACTCCTTGGGGAGAAATGTCTTTCTGACCCCAGCTTGCAATCAATTAACACCATGAAGCATGGGAATTTATAGCCTTTACTTTTTATTTTCTCAGCGAGGGAGAATCTGGAAGAGACCAATGCTGTAATGGAGTTAAAGAAGGCAATCTGATCTGTTTTCCACAGACCTCTCCTTGACCGGTATTGTAAGGTCATCGACGAGTGACACTATTTCAGCAATCCTCCAAGTGAACGCAGTGTGGCTTTTTTGTTGTTGTGGGTTTTTTTTTTTTTTTTAAACAAACTTCCAATGTCTAACTTTTTAATTCTTGCCATAACACCAGCTGGCTCGTAATTAACCGCTGGCATCATCAATATCTCGTCAAAGTTAATGAGTTTTTAACATAATTTTTAACTGCTCTGAAGAGGTTACAGAATTAAAAGAACAAGAATAATGTATATATTTATTCACAGACAAACAGAGAGAGGAAAGATAAGTATCTAGCTCTAAGACCGCTGGGCAGGAATTTGAGACAACTACCTGAGCCTTTCTAGTGATCCAGTGGTCAGGGTTGAAGGGATTTACAGGCTTGGGTGATCTCACACCTCACTTGTGTCTGCAAAGGACTAACACTTACCTTTTTTGAAATTGCTTAGGGTGAACAACAATTCAGACACAAAGCAATACATGCTTAGGATATGGATGTTTTCCCTTCTCTTTCTTTGACCCTTGGACTTGGAGAATTCACTTAATCCCAGTCTGCATTTCCTGTCATACTATTATTACTGCGAGAGCAACCTCCTTCTTCTTCCTTCCTTCTTTATACCCCCTCCCGTCCCCTCTCCTGCCTTTTCCTCCCTCCTTCCCTTCCTTCTTTTCATTTGCATTCCCCCGTTTCCTTCACCCACCCATAGTCAACCACTTATAAATGATTCATGTGTATCTTTTTTATTTAGATATGTTTTTACAAAGTGTGTGTTGTTTTTGCACATGGGTTTTTAATTTACATGAATAAAATTGTGTTATATAGATTTGTTCTCTTTTTCCTTTTATGTTCAACACTGGTTTTAATCTTTCCTTGTGCTTTTGTATACATCTGCCTGTTGATTTTAACTGCTGCATAATATTCCACATCGAACTTGCACATTTCCTGGTGTTGGATACCCGGATTGCTTCCAATTTCCCACCACCATAGCAACTATCATGAATAGTATCATGCATTCCCTTATTAACCTGTGTGGGAATGTCTCTGAAATCCCGGGAGCTAGAATGTTGGGTGGGGGCTGCGCATTCTGTGTGAGCTCCACATGAGAATTCCTTGAGCCACACACAATTTGTCAACATTTAGCATTGTCTTGGTATCTAATTTTTACCAATCTTATGGTATAAAATGAAATCCCATAGTTATACTCTGCCTTTCTGTGGTTATTAGTTTGTTTGATCTTTTTTTTTTTTTTTAAGATTTATTTATTTATTTATTTATTCATGACAGACATAGAGAGAGAGAAAGAGAGAGAGAGAGAGAGAGAAAGGCAGAGACACAGGAGGAGGGAGAAGCAGGCTCCATGCCAGGAGCCCGACATGGGACTCGATCCCGGGACTCCAGGATTGTGCCCTGGGCCAAAGGCAGGTGTTAAACCGCTGAGCCACCCAGGGATCCCGTTTGATCTCTTTTTATGTGTTTATCAGACTCTTTGTTTAATTGCCTATGTATATCTTTTATCCATTTTTCTTCTATTGAGATTTGTGAATTTTTTTTGTTGATTTGTAAGAGTTGTAATAACTTCTTCCCCTTTTTCTCCTCCTCTTTCTCCTTTTTCTTTTCTTCCTACTTGTCCTCTTCCTCCTTCACATTCAACATATTAGTTTCTTGACAGTTTTAGACATGGCAGCTATCTTCTCCCAGAGTTAACTTTCTCTATTATTTCCTTCCTCACATTGATACTTTCAATTTTAATGGGATTAAATTACTTAATTTTGGCCTGATAGTTTTTGCTTTTGGGGTTTTGTTTCAGAGGTCCTTCATTGCCATTAGATTCTAAAGATATTCTCCAACATTATTAAACCTACTATATCTACCTTTTCCATGTAGGACTTTAACTTACTTGATGTCTACCTTGCAAGTGGTATTAAGTAGGGATCCAGTATTAGTTTTCCTCATAGAGTGAACCAAATTTCCAACTTCATCTTTTATATAGGCTACCTTTTTTCCATGGATTTGGGTTGTACCAATACATTTCCATTTACAAATGGTTCTACTCTGACTTGTCTGTTTTCTTCCATAGGCCTATATGTCTGTACTTGCTCCAATACCATATTACTTTCAATTACTGTGCTTTTATTATATGTCTTAATATTTGGTAGGGACAGCTCCCTCCTCCTATTTTCTCTTCAAGTGCAAAGTTGACTCAGCTATTCATAAGCCTTTTAATATAAATTTTAGAGTAATAATTGGAATTGCATTTGGGGAGACTTGACATCTTTACAAAGTAAATAATCTTACCTAAGAGTAAGAACTTTTTTTACTTTGATCTTTTATTAACTTTAATATAATAATATATATTCATCTGTAGAGCTCTCATGTATTAATTTTTTAAGGATTTATTTATTTATTTTAGAGAGAGAGAGAGAGTATAAGTGAGAGGGCAGAGGGAGAAGGAAAGAGAATCTCAAGCAAACTCCACATTTAGTACCAATGCGGGGCTCAGTCTCATGACCCTGAGATCACCACCTGAGCCCAAACCGTGTAGGATGCTTAACTGACTACTGCACCAGCCAGGCCCCCATCATGTATTAACTTTTAACTGAATTTATGACCTTTGTCTTTTCTGTGACCATTAATGCTTTTTCAACAATGCAAGGTCAATCCATTAGAATGAGTATATGCCATGTGGTACTGTTTTATCCTGTTGTTCCTCAAGGCAGTTTCCAGGCTAGTGTTAAACCGGCTGTGAAACAGTAATTTAGATGTTTGTTAAGAATAAAAATGACTAGCCCCCCAGAGGTTTTTATTTGGTTGCTTCAAGTGGATTTAGGAATCTGAATTTTTAATAGCTCTCAGACGATTCTGGATGGGCTTCCATGTTTAGAAACCACTACTCATTGCACTAAAAGATAACTTTGAGGGTTTTTTTTTTGTGATTCTTTCCTTTCCTCCATTAGAAAAAAATCCCCAAGAAAAGATAATTCTAATGTAAGAAGGAATCATGAACCAACATTGCTAATTAAAAACATCACTCATTATTAATTTATTGTACATGTTTTTATCTAAAGAATTAAATAATTTTAAAAGTGCCTTAGGTCAAAGGTATGCAAGATACCCTTTGATTACCATTTAAAAGCAAATTTATTAAAGTAATTCAGGACAACTCCATAATATGCAATGTATTCTTTTATTTTCCAAGCCCAATAAATGTAACAGGGCAATTATAATTGTATTAATGGCTTCTAGATGGCTAACAAACTGAAGTCCTTATCAGTTGTGAGATGAAAATTCTCTATTTCCAACCAGAATAGTGCAATGTGTAACATTTTAACTTCTACTTGGATGAAGTTTAGTGACACAGATTTCATCAATGACAAATCAACAAGGATACTGTTGTATCTTTCAGGAGCAAATGGGCAACAGGGAAGATGGATGGTCATGTGGAAGTGTATAATTATCTATTCTAGCTATCCTAAACTTTAATAAATAAGCCCTTAAATGTCATTGAGAAAAAGGTGGATCAATTGCTTGGCCACTTGTTCACCTGATTTATCATATTTTATAGGAGCATATTAAAGACTTTGTTGATGCAACAAAATTGTATTTCATGATGGAATTTAAGCCATTTAGTCTTTAAGGGACTGAAAGAGTAAACTAAGCATCTGAGGCTCATGTCATGATGGATGGCGGTTATGCCAAGATATATTCTAGTTGTTCTAAATGCATTTATGAATTTGTCTTCAAATGCCATTGGAAGAGTATTTGTCTTCATGTCCACAATTTAAGCTCTGCAAGTTAAAAATAAGATAAGGACTTCATGAACACCCTTTATTCATGGAAAGACTGTAAAGCATATAGTCTTTTCATAGTTGATTCATTGTGATGTTTTTCATTTGTACTGCTTTAACCCAAACATTTTTAAAAGGTGTATGGACTCCTTATATTTATTCCTCAGCCTGATGACATTCTTATGTGTGAATGAACTTCATAGTTGATGGGCTTAATAGAAATGGAAAGTGTTCACAGAGGGAAATGTCAAACTAAACTTTTGATAGTAACTTTTAAGACAGAAAGTGGTAGTTTGCTAATTCTAGTAGAAAGATCGAGTGTCTTTTCAAGAACCTTTACAGGGCCCTTTGTTCAGCTCCTTCCCATCCAAGGACATTGTGGAGAATGGTATATAAATCATATACCTTAAGTGTATAAGCCATACTTAAGGATTCCGTAGTGTTTGTTATTCTAAGTTTTGGACTTGTAACTCATTATCAGCAGTATCTGATATTTCTCTAATGTTTATGAATTCTAAAGCATGTTTTAGAAAATGATTTTCATATTTAAGTTTTATAAATAAAACTCTGCATATAGCAGAAGCATATATTATTAATCCCATTTTACAGATGGGAAAACAGCTGAGAAAACAGTGAATACATTTTTAACTCGGGTTTACTGATTCCAAATTTCCCTGACACCATTAGCCTGATTGACAAAAAATTTTCCTTTCACATATCCTTCTGTATTTCTTATTTAGGAGTTGAAAGCAGGGGTGGGTCGGCAAACTTTCTGTAAAGGGCTAGAAAGTAAGTATTACAGGCTTTGTAGGCTGTAAGGCTACAGTTCTGTTACAACTACCAACTTCTACGTTTATAGTGTGAAAGCAGCCATAGTTGATTTTTAAAATGAATGGGCATGTCCATATTCTGATACAACTTTATTTGTAAAACCAGGCTGGACAGATTTGGCCCACGGGCTGACACCTGCTATAGAGTAATGAGCCTTAGAAACAGAGAAAAAGATAATGTATGTAATCCAGGCATGTTTTAGTATCCCCATTACTCACATGCCTCACTTGTGTTTTTGGTGTTTATTTCATGGAATGATTGCATTGCACATCATGTCACGAACATCCCTGTCACATTTAAACTTTTCTTCTATTTCCCCACAGTAGCTGTTCCCCCTTTCTCAGGCTTTCCTATTTCTTTTCTTTCTGTCTTTCTCTCTCTCTCTCTCTCTTTTTTTAATAGGCTTTAAGTCTAACCTGGAGCCCAACTTGGGGCTTGAACTCAGGACGCGGAGCTGAGATTAAGAGTCAGACACTTAACCAACTGAGCTAACCAGGTGCTCTGCAGACCTTTCTCTCTGAAGTCTGTCTTGTCCCCTTCTGCTATTCAAGCTCCTCCACCTTCTTACACCTTCCTGTGGGTCTTTCTGATTCCTTTCCTGCTGTGGCTTAGCTCTCTTTCAGCTTCCTCACTTGCATCCCCATCTATCATCTTCTCTCAGCATAAAGAGGGTATCTAGGAATTTACTTGCCTTTGTTGGTAGAAGGGTGATTATCATTTTTTTAAAGATTTATTTATTTATTTACTTACTTATTTATGATAGACACACACAGGGAGAGAGGCAGAGACACAGGAGGAGGGAGAAGCAGGCTCCATGCCGGAGCCCGACGTGGGGCTCGATCCCGGGACTCCAGGATTGCGTCCTGGGTGGAAGGCAGGCGTCAAATCGCCGAGCCACCCAGGGATCCCCCTAGAAGGGTTATTATTAATATCAGTGTTTTCCCTGCTAACTATATGTAAGGTGCTTACCCCAGTGCTGAGCACATAGTAAATGTTCAGAAAATAACAACCATTTTTTGCATTAAGTGCCTGAGTTTTGGAGGCTGTAAAGTACTGTGCAAATGTAAGCCATTGGCTATTAGTATGGCAATTGGGACTACAGAAACCTTTACACAACCCAGGAGCTCAGAAGCCTTGGGTTTAGGATTTATGGAGGTGATGGCTTTCATGGTCACTCAGGGGATTCTGAGAGTAATCTATACTTCTAGGCTATGCTACTTTCCCCAGAGAAAAGACTTGCTTGCTTTGTGTTAATCCAAACACTAAAGCATTTTTTGCTTAAAGACTTTGTGATTCGAAGAAAAAAAATCTCCAACTTGACAGCAGATCGTATTCAAAAGGACCTGCTTC
The DNA here is from genome assembly GCF_003254725.2 of Canis lupus dingo. Taxonomy (NCBI): domain Eukaryota; kingdom Metazoa; phylum Chordata; class Mammalia; order Carnivora; family Canidae; genus Canis; species Canis lupus. The sequence continues at coordinate 24,954,762 of NC_064265.1, read as the reverse complement.
ACGGAGCTACATGTTTGCATTCACAATGAATAAAGAGCGTCAAACATATTTTCAGCCAGACAGTCATTTTGCAGAACAGGACTTTGTGGATAGCACTGAAAAATCCTGATGTTAAAATTTCATCCTAATTTTTATAGAGCTATCTTATGATAACATTATCACAATATTTTAAAGCAAATTGTCATGTGCAATGAATACCACAATGTAAGTCATTTTCGCACATTTTTCAATCATTTCAAAGCATTCCCCATCCTTGCATTCATTCACTCAAGCAAACATTTTTCAATTGCTTAGTATATACCAGATACCAAGCAGTAAGACATAGTTTATGTTCTTAAGAAGAGCATCCAGTGAGAGAATCATTCATGTTACAAAACAGTTGTCATTGGCAGTACCTATTAGAGGACCCTACAAGATAGAGTGTTCCTGCAACTGGATGGGTGCTGGATATTCAAAGGGGCTTCAATGTTTGAAAACAATTTTGAGATGGTTTTCAGAGCACAATATGGTAAAAACTAAGTAGTAGAGGAAACTGGGACTAAGGAAAAAATTGGGTAAGGAAAGCCCATTGAACTAGCTGAAAGGTTAGTGAAAAAACCACATGCCGTAAATTATGCACTTATTAAAGATGAACTATAAATTTGGCTCTGAGCTTCCTACCAATCAAAGCAAAGAGGAAAATATGATTCTTTCCATGGTCAAAGTATCTATAGGACAAAAACAGATGAACTATGCTTAGAGAAATATAGCTTGTGGGTTCTCCTAATTGACACCTAGTCCTCATTGTCCCTACAAAAATCAATTAAGTCTCATGTAAGGTTGTTTCCTAAATCTTCCTTCAAATAGGCCAATGGGGTAATGTCAAAACATTGGTCAGCACTTGATATCATGCCAAAAGAATATCTCCTGATTAAGTCTTATCTTCTGCTTACTCCAAAAATCAGGCTTGTAGTGTCTAGAGAAGTCAATATTCTGATTATCTTTCAAGAAATCCTCCATGTCTCTTATTTCTCACAGCTGAGCTTTTGTGAGTAAATGGCATCAGAAAATTTGAATTTATCCTAAATGAATCTGAAAGAGACTGCTTTAAACTAGCAGAGACCGAGTAGTCCTTAATTGGCAAAATCAACTGATCTTTCACCTCTGTTATGTACTGAATATTTGTGTGTGTCTTCCTTATCCCTCTGCATTTATGTGTTGAAATTCTAATCTTCAGTGTGATGGCATTTGAAGTAGAGGCCTTTGAAGGTAATAGGTCATGAGGGCGGAGCTCTAATGATGGGATTAGTGCCCTTAAAAGAGACAGAGCTTACTTCTTCCCTTTTCCTCTCCCTGTCTTCTGCCTGTGAGGGTACAAGAAGACAGTTATCTACAAGGCAGGAAGAGAGCCCTGGATTTGTCTTGATTTTGGACTTCTCAGCCTTCAGAACCGTGAGAGATAATTGTTTGCTATTGAAGCCACTCAGTCCATGGCATTTCTTTTTCTGTCTTTTTTCTTTTTAAAAATACTTTATTTATTTATTCATGAGAGACACACAGAGAGAAATAGAGATATAGGCAGAGGGAGAAGCAGACTCCCCGTGGGGACCCTGATGTGGAACTCCGTCCCAGGACCCCGGGACCATGACCTGAGCCGAAGGCAGACACTCAACCACTAAGCAACCCAGGCATCCCCAGTCCATGGCATTTCTGTTGCAGCAGCCCAAACTGACTAAGACATCCTCTCATCCAAATTTTTGGGGTAATCGAGTGAAGGAGATCATAAGGAAATAAAGGTCAGAAACAGAAACAGCATGTTACAATTTTAGTGTTTCTTGGAATATATAATTTTTTGCATTGCTACATCTGTCTTCCAGGCCCCTAGTTATTCTCAACAACATTTGTTCCCAAATCTGGAACTGTGACATAATCCCCTTCAAGGGATAGAAGGAGATAGGTTGGCATTAGTTAAATTGGCATGGCAATAATTCAAAATAGTTTTTCCTTTAGTGTTCAATATTATGTCAAAAATGGTTGAAGAAATTAGTTTTATATAAAACTAATTTGTGCTTTTCCTACCACTTAGGAATAGTGTAAGTCCACTTATAAAGCTTCATAATAAAATTTTACTACAACTCATCAACAAGTGATAGGTACCATATAAACTGTATTTTTAAAATTCGTGTTTTCCTTATAAAATTCGTATTTGTTTGTTGGAGAAAATTTGAGTCATAGAAAAATATAAAGAAGATAACAAATGTCACCTATAGTGTTTCCACCTGGGATTTCCCCTTGTTGAAATCTGATTCTATTTAAAACTAGTTATTTTTTCCTATTTATAAATATTCACATAATTGTTTAATTTGCTTGACATTCTATTGCAGTAATTTTACCTTGTATTATTACAAGTAAACATCATTTTTGGTGATTGTAATATTTTACTAGCTAAGTGCTTCTTAAATTACTTAGCCTTTCTATCATGAGTTCTTTGACATTTGGAGGATTTGAGGACAAATTGTGGTGAGTCACTTTGAAACTTGCTCCTTATCTTTGTAATCTTGGCATAGCACTGCACTTAGACCCAGGCAAGCACAACCCCTGTCCTGGTCCATGTGTTTGAGGGGGCTTCACACTTTGAAGTGCGCCCCCCATAATTTTCTTAGTCCTCCTGTAGTGCCTGGGACCAGCCCAGGCCAGCAGTCAGGGCTGGCATCATGCACTACGACCTGTGTAGTCACATTGAGCCTCATGTTCAAAGAGTCCTTACATTGGGCACTCTGCTGTCACAGCTTTGAAAGTCTAAATAATTTTTAAATAAGAGGTCTTGCCTTTTCATTTTGCACTGTGCTCTAAAAATTATGGTAGCCGGTCCCGAGTCAATGCAAATTATGTCACCATAGGAAAAAACAGTAGTTTTATTTTTTAAAAGATTTTTTTTATTTGTGTGAGTGAAAAAGCAGAGAGAGAGAGAGAGAGAGAGAGAGAACAAGTGACGGAGGAGGGGCAGAGGGCAAGGGAGAAGCAGACTCCCTGCTGAGCAGGGAGCTTGACACAGGACTGGATCCAAAGACCTTGGGACCATCACCTGAGCCAAAGGCAGATGCTTAGCAGACTGAGCCACCCAGGTGCCCCCCAAAACACTAGTTTTAAATAGAGTAAAATTTCAATAGGGGGTAATCCTGGGTGAAACATTATAGGTGACATCTATTATCTTCTTTATATTCTTCTATGGGTCAAATCTTCTCTGATTATGAAGTAATCCCAATCAGATACTCTGGGTATCTGACCCTAACCACCATATGGGTTTGACCAGATGCCCTGGAGAGCTCTAGGACTTGGCCTACAGGGTTGTCTGGGGGGCTGGTTCCAGGAGAGCAGCCCAGCAAGAACATTGCTCATTTTGGAAAGTACTTTATGTCTTTTGCAGGATCAAGTGAGGCCATCATGCCAGAATGGGACTGCCACACTGATTCTGGGTCACTCAAATTAGAGTCAGAGGATAGAGTCAGGGGATCCATGTACTCTAGAGGTAGACCTGCTTTTACCAGAACACAAAGCACTATCCTGCTGCAATTTTCTATTATACTTCTCACATTCTCATCCTCTATGTCCTTCTCCCAGCTCTTGTTTGGACATGATATTTTGATTTTTGGCACAACCTTGGAGTCCCAGAGAGTATCAATTCTGGTATCAGAGAGGTGGCAAGGATTGGTAGTAGCAAGGTCATAGAAAGAGAGTGAGGACCTCCTTCTTGGTGGATACTGTCCCAAACAGTAAAAGCCTTGATTGGAACATCAGTTCACACAAGAACATTAACAAGGGCCCTACTCTGAGTCAGGACTTATTTATAAACTCTTAGTTAATTTCTCAATGTTATATTCAGAAGCTGAAATTCCCACAATTGCTGGTATGAATGGAAAAGTTGCAGCATATGGCAAGAGTGATGAATCTTAGGAAGCTTAAATTTTTGCTTTTCTCAGAGGCTCCTCAGCTGACAAATCTCGAGTTCTTTCATTCATTCTTGCCAGTTGGGGATTGACTTGGCTCAGCTCATCTCTTGTGAAGGTTTAGACTGTGGTTTTGGAAATGCCAATTGCCCTCGGGGCTTTGAGCTGGACACTCTGTGTGCTTGGTAGGAGCTGTAGGGGAGGAGGTGGCACATCCTGGAAAGTGTGTTAATGCCTGGAGGTCCAGTTTTTATTTCTGACCTATGTTTGGCATCTGAGTACTGCTGTACTAATTCAAGGCTCCTGATCCTGGGCTTTACTGTTATCTGGTATTTCCTTGACTTTGGTTCCTTGCCATTCCCAGAAGGAAAAATGTAGTCAAGGAATAATTCCACATCAGAAGAGTTAAGGATGGCTTCATGAAGATGCTGATTGCATGCTTTTGTGATTAGACACAGCAGGAAACTTGCAAGTTTATGGCTATTTATGAAGCCATAATTCACTCACTCACTCACTCATTTGTTCATTCATTCATTTATTCACTAAAGATTTATTAAATCGTGGCCTGCCATTGAGATAGGGGCTAGAAAAAGAAGCAAGCATGTTTTTGGCCTTTGTAGGGTTCACAAAATAATGGGACAGCAAAATTACAAGGTAATCTGAGAAGCATAAATTAGGGACAGGAATAAAAAGTGCTGTGGGAAACATAAAGGAGTATAAGACAATTTGTTGTCTTTGGAAAGGGCCAGGAAGGACCTAGCAAATCTCCCTGGGGCAGGTGTTCTCTGAGCTGGGGCTTGAAGGATGAGTAGGGGTGTGGGCACGGAGTTGGAGCCCTGTAACTAGTTCTGGCCAATGGGTTTTGAATGGAAGTGACAAGCTTTCAACATAGGTGAAAGGCAGTGCACCTCCTCCATTTCTCTTTTCCCCTTTGCCAAAATCTATAGAGGTTGGGTACTGAAATCATAGACGCTCAGGATGGAACCCCTGTGTCATGACATGAACGAGAGCCGCCCAGGAAAGATACTCAACCCACAGTGGTCTTCGCATGGATGAGAAAACCTCTGTCGTGGGAAGTTCCTGAGATTTAGAGTTAAGATAAGATCATCATACAGGATCTGCTTTATATTTCTGGACTCTTGTTTCATCCATAGTAAACTTTATAAATTTTACCTAAGCATGTCTGCTCTGCCTTGCATGTCTTTCTTTGTTCTTAGATCAGTGAATGGGATATCCAGGTCATGTCATAGGGATGGTACAGGCACATGAGAGCAAATGAGAATGTACACAGCTCTTTCAGGCCTAGGCTCAGAACTGATACACTGTCATTTCTCATGCTGTTAATCAAAGTAAAGTCACATGGCCAAGCCCAAATTCAAGGGGTCGGGAAATGTACTTCACTCAGGACAAAGCCATGGAAATGGTGTGAATCTAAGGAAGATAAAGATGTGGGACCAATGATTCTATCTACCCATTAAGCACCTTATGTTCTGAGAACTTGTGAAAGCCTCAGAAGACATCCATGGGGAAAGTCAAGATTGTCTTGGACTATGAAATCAAACGACCCCTAACCTTCAAAATGTTCCTCATTTGGGAAGCTCAAAGGCCACAAGTGTCTCTTTCAACTTCTCTGGCCCCAAAATACTTTCTCCATAGTGTGAATATAAGGAATAGTCAAGTCTCCCACAGCTCAGGAGTCTGGGTCTTTATTTACCCTGGTGACAAGCAAGGAGATGTAAATAGGCCATAAGGAAGGCTGCGTTTTCATTTGCACTACTTCATTTGTTTTGTATTTATAAGATATACAGCTCAGGAAAGCTGTAAATAAAGAAGCTAGAAACAGCTTGAGGGGCTGGTGACGGAATCACAAATCACCAGAGTTACATCTTCATCTGTACCCTGATGTAGAACCTTTATAATTGCCAAAATATATTTATCTCTGCTCAGGCTATACAATTTGTAGATCAGAAGCTAAAACTAAGTGACCTCAAACATCTGTGAAGTTTCATACTGACCAGCCCAAATTTGGCTGGGGTGGATGCAGCTATTCCTTATCTTGCCAAAGGTGAAGTCCACCTAGCTGGTGCTTCTGCTTGTATGTGGGTCCAGGTGTTTGCCTTCATCTTGATATAAGACCCCCAAGGGAGCCAGAAAGTGATGTGAGGGTTTAGGCTCACCCGTCCACTTACCCTGATACAAATTCTTACCAATTAATCCCCTTCATGATTTATAGTATAAACTAGGAAGGTATGGGTAGGTTAAGAGTTTTGCCTCCAAAACACCTCACTTAAAATGGACCTAAGATTGTCTGAAACAAATTTATTTACCCTCCCCATTAAAAAAAAAAATCCTTTTCAGATCATTGAGCTGCTGCTGTGGATTTGAGAGGAGAAGAAGCATATTTTATTGGAAAAAGAAGCCTGGATGCCAGAAGGATAAAAAAGTTAGGGGGCAAAGGGTTCTCAGTGGACAAAATGAGGGTGTAGGTCCCTGGGAAAGGGAAGCTGGACTTAAGACAAGCAGGAATAATAAATTAAAATAAAATCTGATGGGCATAGGTTTTACTTTCCTTACAATGTTGCTTGGGCTTGTCCCGAAAATGGAATTCACACTAATAGCCAAAACTCACTCAGTAGTTGCCCTAAATGAGACACTGTGCTAAGTGTGTTATATGCCTCATCTACTGCCATCTCATTTTTCTTCTTCACAGCTGCTATGATAATCCCATTTTCAGACCAGAAAACTGAGGCTTGAGAGAGAGTGAGTGACTTGGCAAAGGTTCCACAATTGGTAAATCACAATGGGGTGGGAGGTATGGATGGGCACAAAGATTTAACGGAAGCAGTCTGCCTCTTACTTCAAGAATGTAATCACTGTGCTGCATTTCCTTCATTCTTTCTAAAGAAATAAACTGACTTGGCCACTGGGATGTTAAAAAAGAGGACAAAAGAGAGAAAGCAAACAATAAGAACAAAAGAAATATCAACCAAATAATGAGACACTAAAAGTACTGAGTTTGGATTTAGGAAATCAGTGTTTTACTCCTGGCTCTGCGATCTAATTATTTGGAAGACAAGACATAGATTCTCTGGACCACAGTGTCTTGCACAAAAATCTTGCACTGTAATGGGATATTTAGTAAACCTTTCCCTGTCACTCAGAATTGGTAACAGATCACAAAGTATAGGACAAAAAGAGATCATGTGCCCCATCTTCTAAAGTCAGCCATAAATGAGTGAGGCCAGATATCCACTATGGAGACTACCAGGAGACAGGCAGCCAGGCTTTGCTACCTCCAACCAGCACCTGTAAAATGCACTCAGTGTCTCACCCAGTCCCCTCAGCATTCACCATTTCCACATACTCCTGCTTTCTACAAAAAGAACCGACAGCCCTGCCTGTGAGCTTTCTCCTTCCATAGAAACACGTTCAGCCTCTGCATAAAGTAGTCTGGAAGTGCAGATTTGTTACTTCTTCCCGGAGAAGGATGGAAAGTAGCTGATAGGAAAACAGACCAGCTCCCTTGCCTTCAGGAAATGCCTCCATGGATCTTCACCTGTCCTCCTCTCATTCAGAAATGTCACCATATATGCTTGGAAAACTCCTTGAATTAGTCATAAGAGGATTGGGTCACCTATTGAAACAAGTAACCCTAAATCTCAATAACTTCCCACAACAGAAGTTTTCTTACCTGTGCAAAGATCAATGTGGGGTAGGTGCCTGCTCAACATCAATTCCCCTCCTTTCCTTTGGAGAACATCACTCCTCTACCATCAGTTCATGGCTCTGGGAGGGGCTGACCCACCTCTCAGGTCCAAGGGGCACATATGACCAATCAGCATATCCCATTCCCTGGACACTGTTTTTGGTACAGGGAAGAGCAGGTGACTCAGATTGGTCTGATGGGACTCTGTGCTGGGACTTTTGTTAGCATTTTGGAGAAAGAGAAGGTCTTTTTTTGCTTGGATTAACAGCTGTAGTAATAACGGCAGCTGGTAGTCCTAGCAGAGAAGGCTCACTTGAGAATGATGTCAACAGAGAGGAAGGTGGGACAGAGAGATAAAAAGAAAAGGAGCTAGAAATAAAAATGGAGATAGAAGTAGAGGAGGAGAAAAGGGAAAAATAAAGAGAAAGCTGCTAATATGATTTGAGCCATTTGAAATTCTGGGGTTTACTGGGCCAGAAACATTTCTTGAATTTTTCAGTGAAGTAATTAAATTTTTTTTGTTTTATCTTACCTTATCTTTGCTTAAACCAGTTTGAGCAAGTTTTTTCTCTCACACCTAACCAAGATTTCTGAATTTGCAAATAGTTGAAACTGTGAGTATAACCTCCCAAAATGCCAACTCTATCAGTATGTGGGTAAAATGGGCAGCAAGAAGACAATTCCTCACTGACAAATGGAGAAATGGGCTCCATTCAGTAAGGACTGTCCTTAGACATTCCACTTCAAGCTGAATTGAATATGGAAAAAAATCTCATCTTGCTTCCTTGTGCCATCTTTTCTTTTGTTGCTTTCCTCCACTTACCTTCTTGATTATTTTGTTAGTCATAAGTATGTCCTCTACTGCTCAGGTCCTCTAGACCTACCGTGTAACCCTACATTCCTGTAAAAAAAAAAAAATCATGCCCATTTACCAGCAGCCACTGTATTCTGGGTTTGTTTTTATTTGTTGTAAGTTCAGGGAAGTCCTGAACTTTCTTCACTTATTATTGCTTTGACTCACTGGTAAAACAGAAAATGTGATGGTGACAGCACCAGAATGCATTGAGGATTGATTCATCCTGAAGCATCTGCCATGTGTGGGTTACTTAGGTGGAGTAATGGTGTACCAGTGCAGTGTAAAAGTCCTCGCTGAGATGGGCCAACAGGATGCTTTGCTCCTTCCTGAGGGATAATGACTCTGCATCCCTGCTTAGGCAAAGTTAGGGCCTTTTCTTCTTTCCCCTCTATTTTTTTTTTTTTTCTAGTCTTTCACTATCTCTCCCTATGCATATTCTTTCATCTTTCCAAAATACTTCACAAAGTAGTGAAAGTTCGTTTACTCTCTCTAAAGCTGTTTCTCCGTGTTTGAATAGGGTTAAGAATGTTTACTTAGTAGAATCGTGATGATGAATATGAGATTAGCTATGTAGAGTGAGCCGCCCAAAGCCTGGTGCCTCACACAGATGCTAACATATGTTAGTACTCTAACTTTACTGGTATACATGCCTTCTTTTATTTTTCTTCCTCCTTTGTGATGGTGAAATATAGTCCAAATTTATTTTGTTTAAGTAGTCAGAGGGTTTTGTGTCTTGATCGTTTGTTTTCTTCTTTTAGTTGAATTCAGCCTGAGAATTCTTTTATTTTCAATGACTCATCTCATGCATGGGATTTTATTGGTGATCATGGCACTGACCCTTTCCCTCTGTATCTGTGCTGTTGTCTGCCACAGAAATGGAAAATAATGAGAACCCCTACTTTTGGCAAATCCCTGAAGCAGTATTTCTTTCCTGGGCTACCTTAACCACCAGTCTTATGTTCATGGCTAGTCTTGTCTCCTACAGAGCACTAGCTCCATGGATTATTTATAGGTATCAGGATATCCAAAGAATTCCACAACTGAATACATTTGTGAGTAACTTGGGGTAAACCAAGTGTATCAGTCTTCTGCAAGGCTTCCCAGAGCCTTTGTTTATTGTGAATCCTCAAGGGAGGTGGGGGAGACATAACATGCAATGTTTCTCAAACTCACTTGGCCGTGGAACCTACTATTAGTTGAGTCTGTCATGAAACTAGTACTCCAGAGAACACACTCAGACAAATGTTGACTTAGTGTTTTAATTAGATTTCTCTAATAATATCCTCTTCTTTGTCCCAGCAATGTTATGTATTTCTGTACTCTTCCTCAGTTGTCTTGTCTCTTTTGTACTCACTCCTCTATCTTTGTTTAGTTCCTGCTGGGTAAATACACTCACAGGTTGAATGATAAAACACAGTGATTAGTCGACCAAAGAGAAGAGTGAATAGTCATACCAATGTGTGGTGATAAATGTTTGCAATATGTTGAATTCACCTTTGCTGCTTTTCTTTAACTGATAAAGTGAATGGGGAAGGTAATGTTGTCTCCATTCTTCTCTAGGACTTTCCTTCTGATTGGAACATGGAAACTTAGTAGGGTCTTAAATATAAAGAACATCTTTTGGGGAAATGATCCAATTTTTCATTGTAAGAGCACACATCAAAATATATTAGCCTGCAGTCATTTGATTTTTATGGCTTATCTGTTTCTAATTTGCTTGCAAAAACTGGAGTGGATAATGTAGACCAGACCAAGAGATAGAATTTTCATTTTCATGTACACAGTCACCAATATATTGAATCTAGAAATAATAATTTTCTCATTTATACTTTCCTTCTCTCTAAAGTAGAACACATCATTAATTAATTAATGTTAGCAAAGCCTCTCTCTCCACCCTTTTTTTTTTTTTTTTGGTTTTCCTTTCATTGTAATCCAGATAAATCTTTTATGAAATGGAATTAGCACACTTCACACCTTGTAGCTAATTTTTAAAATACAGTCCCCCCTGGATTAGTATATATTTGAATTAAATTAGGAGGTCAGAATTAATGCCCCTGCTTTCCTATTTCTTTTTCTTTTTTTGGTCTTTGAAGCTTTCTCTTTCTAATGAAAAGAATATGATTTTTTAAAACCCTCCTCTTCTTAATTTTATTTAGTTCAATAAGAGCGAACATAACCTACTTATTGTTTTCTTTGTCTTCATTTGTAAAATGTTATCACTTCTGTGACAGGTATATAACCTTAGGCAATGTGTAAATAAGGTACATCCTTCCTGTGATTGCTTTTATCTTTTACATAGGATTTAATTCTGGTTTCTCCATTTATGATATCAATTTGTTATTAGCCATTTTAGAGCAATAAAGTAAAAGAATTTAAAAGCTAATTTTTAATGGGAGTTAAATAAGAAATGTATAGTATTTCCTTTTTATGGACTATACATTTTATAATACTTGGGCCCTTCCTATTACATTTATATTGATTTATATATAAATTGATAACATGTTTATCAGAAATGGCTTTAAGAGTAAAAATACATATATATATATATATATATATGTTTTGTACAGACACACACACATATATATGTATCTATGTATCTCCCTTAGAAATTCTGATTTAGTTGTTCTAGGATGTGGTTCCAGCATCTATATTTTTTTTTTTTTTTTTTTTAATTTATTTTTTATTGGTGTTCAATTTACTAACATACAGAATAACACCCAGTGCCCGTCACCCATTCACTCCCACCCCCCGCCCTCCTCCCCTTCTACCACCCCTAGTTCGTTTCCCAGAGTTAGCAGTCTTTACGTTCTGTCTCCCTTTCTGATATTTCCCACACATTTCTTCTCCATTCCCTTATATTCCCTTTCACTATTATTTATATTCCCCAAATGAATGAGAACATATAATGTTTGTCCTTCTCCGACTGACTTACTTCACTCAGCATAATACCCTCCAGTTCCATCCACGTTGAAACAAATGGTGGGTATTTGTCATTTCTAATAGCTGAGTAATATTCCATTGTATACATAAACCATATCTTCTTTATCCATTCATCTTTCATTGGACACCGAGGCTCCTTCCACAGTTTGGCTATCGTGGCCATTGCTGCTATAAACATCGGGGTGCAGGTGTCCCGGCGTTTCATTGCATTTGTATCTTTGGGGTAAATCCCCAACAGTGCAATTGCTGGGTCGTAGGGCAGGTCTATTTTTAACTCTTTGAGGAACCTCCACACAGTTTTCCAGAGTGGCTGCACCAGTTCACATTCCCACCAACAGTGCAAGAGGGTTCCCTTTTCTCCGCATCCTCTCCAACATTTGTTGTTTCCTGCCTTGTTAATTTGCCCCATTCTCACCGGTGTGAGGTGGTATCTCATTGTAGTTTTGATTTGTATTTCCCTGATGGCAAGTGATGCAGAACATTTTCTCATATGCATGTTGGCCATGTCTATGTCTTCCTCTGTGAGATTTCTGTTCATGTCTTTTGCCCATTTCATGATTGGATTGTTTGTTTCTTTGGTGTTGAGTTTAATAAGTTCTTTATAGATCTTGGAAACTAGCCCTTTATCTGATATGTCATTTGCAAATATCTTCTCCCATTCTGTAGGTTGTCTTTGAGTTTTGTTGACTGTATCCTTTGCTGTGCAAAAGCTTCTTATCTTGATGAAGTCCCAATAGTTCATTTTTGCTTTTGTTTCTTTTGCCTTCGTGGATGTATCTTGCAAGAAGTTACTATGGCCGAGTTCAAAAAGGGTGTTGCCTGTGTTCTTCTCTAGGATTTTGATGGAATCTTGTCTCACATTTAGATCTTTCATCCATTTTGAGTTTATCTTTGTGTATGGTGAAAGAGAGTGGTCTAGTTTCATTCTTCTGCATGTGGATGTCCAATTTTCCCAGCACCATTTATTGAAGAAACTGTCTTTCTTCCAATGGATAGTCTTTCCTCCTTTATCGAATATTAGTTGACCATAAAGTTCAGAGTCCACTTCTGGATTCTCTATTCTGTTCCACTGATCTATGTGTCTGTTTTTGTGCCAGTACCACACTGTCTTGATGACCACAGCTTTGTAGTACAACCTGAAATCTGGCATTGTGATGCCCCCAGATATGGTTTTCTTTTTTAAAATTCCCCTGGCTATTCGGGGTCTTTTCTGATTCCACACAAATCTTAAAATAATTTGTTCTAACTCTCTGAAGAAAGTCCATGGTATTTTGATAGGGATTGCATTAAACGTGTATATTGCCCTCGGTAACATTGACATTTTCACAATATTAATTCTGCCAATCCATGAGCATGGAATATTTTTCCATCTCTTTGTGTCTTCCTCAATTTCTTTCAGAAGTGTTCTATAGTTTTGAGGGTATAGATCCTTTACCTCTTTGGTTAGGTTTATTCCTAGGTATCTTATGCTTTTGGGTGCAATTGTAAATGGGATTGACTCCTTAATTTCTCTTTCTTCAGTCTCATTGTTAGTGTATAGAAATGCCACTGACTTCTGGGCATTGATTTTGTATCCTGCCACGCTACCGAATTGCTGTATGAGTTCTAGCAATCTTGGGGTGGAGACTTTTGGGTTTTCTATGTAGAGTATCATGTCATCGGCGAAGAGGGAGAGTTTGACTTCTTCTTTGCCAATTTGAATGCCTTTAATGTCTTTTTGTTGTCTGATTGCTGAGGCTAGGACTTCCAGTACTATGTTGAACAGCAGTGGTGAGAGTGGACATCCCTGTCTTGTTCCTGATCTTAGGGGAAAGGCTCCTAGTGCTTCCCCATTGAGAATGATATTTGCTGTGGGCTTTTCATAGATGGCTTTTAAGATGTCGAGGAACGTTCCCTCTATCCCTACACTCTGAAGAGTTTTGATCAGGAATGGATGCTGTATTTTGTCAAATGCTTTCTCTGCATCCAATGAGAGGATCATATGTTTCTTGGTTTTTCTCTTGCTGATATGATGAATCACATTGATTGTTTTACGGGTGTTGAACCAGCCTTGTGTCCCAGGGATAAATCCTACTTGGTCATGGTGAATAATTTTCTTAATGTACTGTTGGATCCTATTGGCCAGTATCTTGTTGAGAATTTTTGCATCCATGTTCATCAGGGATATTGGTCTGTAATTCTCCTTTTTGGTGGGGTCTTTGTCTGGCTTTGGAATTAAGGTGATGCTGGCTTCATAGAACGAATTTGGAAGTACTCCATCTCTTTCTATCTTTCCAAACAGCTTTAGGAGAATAGGTATGATTTCTTCTTTAAACGTTTCATAAAATTCCCCTGGGAAGCCATCTGGCCCTGGACTCTTGTGTCTTGGGAGGTTTTTGATGACTGCTTCAATTTCCTCCCTGGTTATTGGCCTGTTCAGGTTTTCTATTTCTTCCTGTTCCAGTTTTGGTAGTTTGTGGCTTTCCAGGAATGCGTCCATTTCTTCTAGATTGCCTAATTTATTGGCGTATAGCTGTTCATAATATGTTTTTAAAATCGTTTGTATTTCCTTGGTGTTGGTAGTGATCTCTCCTTTCTCATTCATGATTTTATTAATTTGAGTCTTCTCTCTCTTCTTTTTAATAATGCTGGCTAATGGTTTATCTATCTTATTAATTCTTTCAAAGAACCAACTCCTGGTTCTGTTGATCTGTTCCACAGTTCTTCTGGTCTCGATTTCGTTGAGTTCTGCTCGAATCTTTATTAACTCCCTTCTTCTCTTGGGTGTAGTATCTATTTGCTGTTTTTTTCTCTAGCTCCTTTATGTGTAAGGTTAGCTTTTGTATTTGAGTTCTTTCCAGTTTTTGAATGGATGCTTGTATTGCGATGTATTTCCCCCTTAGGACTGCTTTTGCTGCATCCCAAAGATTTTGAACGGTTGTATCTTCATTCTCATTAGTTTCCATGAATCTTTTTAATTCTTCCTTAATTTCCTGGTTGACCCTTTTATCTTTTAGCAGGATGGTCCTTAACCTCCACGTGTTTGAGGTCCTTCCAAACTTCTTGTTGTGATTTAGTTCTAATTTCAAGGCATTATGGTCCGAGAATATGCAGGGGACAATCCCAATCTTTTGGTATCGATTCAGACCCGATTTGTGTCCCAATATGTGGTCTATTCTGGAGAAAGTTCCATGTGCGCTTGAGAAGAATGTGTATTCAGTTGAGTTTGGATGTAAAGTTCTGTAGATATCTGTGAAATCCATCTGGTCCAGTGTATCATTTAAAGCTCTCGTTTCTTTGGAGATGTTGTGCTTAGAAGACCTATCGAGTATAGAAAGAGCTAGATTGAAGTCACCAAGTATAAGTGTATTATTATCTAAGTATTTCTTCACTTTGGTTAATAATTGATTTATATATTTGGCAGCTCCCATATTCGGAGCATATATATTGAGGATTGTTAAGTCCTCTTGTTGAATAGATCCTTTAAGTATGATATAGTGTCCCTCTTCATCTCTCACTACAGTCTTTGGGGTAAATTTTAGTTTATCTGATATAAGGATGGCTACCCCTGCTTTCTTTTGAGGACCATTCGAATGGTAAATGGTTCTCCAACCTTTTATTTTCAGGCTGTAGGTGTCCTTCTGTCTAAAATGAGTCTCTTGTAGACAGCAAATAGATGGGTCCTGCTTTTTTATCCAGTCTGAAACCCTGCGCCTTTTGATGGGGTCATTAAGCCCGTTCACATTCAGAGTTACTATTGAGAGATATGAGTTTAGTGTCATCATGATATCTATTCAGTCTTTGTTTTTGTGGACTGTTCCACTGAACTTCTTCTTAAAGGGGAATTTTAAGAGTCCCCCTTAAAATTTCTTGCAGAGCTGGTTTGGAGGTCACATATTCTTTTAGTTGCTGCCTGTCTTGGAAGCTCTTTATCTCTCCTTCCATTTTGAATGAGAGCCTTGCTGGATAAAGTATTCTTGGTTGCATGTTCTTCTCATTTAGGACCCTGAATATATCCTGCCAGCCCTTTCTGGCCTGCCAGGTCTCTGTGGAGAGGTCTGCTGTTACCCTAATACTCCTCCCCATAAAAGTCAGGGATTTCTTGTCTCTTCTGCTTTAAGGATCTTCTCCTTATCTTTGGAATTTGCAAGCTTCACAATTAAATGTCGAGGTGTTGAACGGTTTTTATTGATTTTAGGGGGGGATCTCTCTATTTCCTAGATCTGAATGCCTGTTTCCCTTCCCAGATTAGGAAAGTTTTCAGCTAGAATTTTTTCAAATACATATTCTGGCCCTCTGTCCCTTTCGGCGCCCTCGGGAACCCCAATTAAACGTAGGTTTTTCTTCCTCAGGCTGTCGTTTATTTCCCTTAATCTATCTTCATGGTCTTTTAATTGTTTGTCTCTTTTTTCCTCAGTTTCCCTCTTTGCTATCAACTTGTCTTCTATGTCACTCACTCGTTCTTCCACCTCGTTAACCCTCGTCGTTAGGACTTCTAGTTTGGATTGCATCTCATTCAATTGATTTTTAATTTCTGCCTGATTAGCTCTAAATTCTGCAGTCATGAAGTCTCTTGAGTCCTTTATACTTTTTTCTAGAGCCACCAGTAGCTGTATAATAGTGCTTCTGAATTGGCTTTCTGACATTGAATTGTAATCCAGATTTTGTAACTCTGTGGGAGAGAGGACTGTTTCTGATTCTTTCTTTTGAGGTGAGGTTTTCCTTCTAGTCATTTTGCTCAGTGCAGAGTGGCCAAAAGCAAGTTGTATTGGGAAAAAGAGAAAAAGAGAGGAGAGAAAGAAGGAAAGAAAAGAGAAAGAGAAAAAAAAGGGAAGAGAAAAAAAAACGAAAGAAAAAAAAAGAAGAAAAAGAGAAAGAAAAAGAAAGGAGAAAAAAAAAGGGGGGGTTGGGGAAGGAAACAAATCAAAAAGCAAAACAAAACAAAACAAAAAAACAAAAACAAAACAAACAAAAAAACAAAACAAAACAAAAAAAAAAAAGAACCACAGGGGAGTATCTTCTGATTCTGTGTTCTTTAAGTCCCTTGGCTTCTCCTGGAAGTTGTCCGTCTAGCTGGTGTTCTGGGGGAGGGGCCTGTTGTGCTGATTTTCAGGTGTTAGCAGTTGGGGGAGCTGCTGTGCCCCTGCCTGGTGCAGGGCTCAGTGGGGGTTGTTTACCCCGTGAGGCCGCAGGAGGAACAGCCCCAGTGGCGGGGCAGCTCTGGAAACCTGGATTCAGCTCCGGCAGGAACTCCGTCTGCAGGGCCTGGAGGCTCCGGGGCGGGGCCGCTGATCTGCTCAGCTGGGGCAGGAGCGTCCTCGCTGTCCTGTGCCCTCCCGGTCTCTGCCTGTCCCGGGGGAGGCCGGATCCTGGGCTGTGTCCCGGCGCCCTGTGCTCCGGAGCCTGCGCTGGTGGATTCGCGCTCCCGGGCCGCGCAACCCCCTCCGCGGAGCCGCCGCCTGAGCCCCTCCGAGCTGCTCCTGGAACCGCGCAGGCCCCTCCGCACGGAGCCTCTTCCTCTGCCCGAGCCCGGCCGAGCTGCTCCCGGGGCCGCGCAGCCCCCTCCGCGGAGCCGCCGCCCGAGCCCCTCCGAGCTGCTCCGGGTCCCGCCGGGTCCCGCCGTGCGCGCTGCAGCCCTTAGGGAGCTCGGCGCACTCTCCTGGGCGCGCAGTTGCTGTTACTGTCCCGGGGAGCCCGAGGGCATCCCCTCCCTCCTGGGTCCTGCTCCAACTCCCTGCGAGCCCCTTTCCGCCCGGGAAGGTCGGTGCAGCTCCTGCGTCTCCGGGACGGGGCTCTCCTGTCCTGGGGACACTCGCCCCGGCCTCAGCCCGGCTCCTCGCGGGGCCCCTCCCCCTTGGAGGCCTTTGTTTCTTTATTTCTTTTTCCCTGTCTTCCTACCTTGATAGAAGCGCGAACTCTTCTCACTGTTGCATTCCAGCTGGTCTCTCTTTAAATCTCAGGCCGAATTCATAGATTTTCAGGATAATTTGAAGGTTTTCTAGGTAGTTTGGTGGAGACAGGTGATTTGGAGACCCTACTCTTCCGCCATCTTGCTCCTCCCTCCCAGCATCTATATTTTTAAAGGTCTCCTGGATATTGTATGGCAACCCCAACTGAGAAACACGCCTGTAGAATGTTCTGTTTGGAATACAGTTGACTCTTTTATGATTCAGAACTTAGAGGTGCTTATAACAAACAGCCTTACACAGTCAAAAATCCACATATAATTTGATCCCCCCCAAACTAAACTACTGATAGCCTATTATTGATTGGATGCCTACAGATAACATAAATAGTCAATTCCCACATATTTTGTATGTTACATGTATCATATACTATTTCTTACAATAAAGTAAGTTAGAGAACAGAAGGTGTTACTGAGCAACCTGCATATAGGTGGACTTGTGCAGTTCAAACAGACCGTAATTTCTTGTGAGAAGCCTTCCTCATCCATGGCTGACAGGACAGAGGCAGAGAGAAATGAAAGAATTTTTGTGGAAGCCGTCCATATAGCAGACCCTCCAGGGTGCCAGCAACAGGCAGAGGTTGTTCCTTTTAGGTTCTCTCTTTTACAGCCCAAGGAAATGACTGATGGAAAACGTAGTATTATTAACTGAGCTACAGACGAGAGTAACTTACACTTTGCCACCCAGTTATGCCTCTTCTATGCCTTTCTAGAAGAAATAGGTCCAAATTGGCTGGAGCAGAGATCATGTGTAGAGATACATTGAGCAGTCTGGTGGGAATCCATCCTTTTTTTCTAATTGAGTATAGTTTTCAATTTGTTTTGGTTTAAATGAGCCAATCTAGCTAAACAGAATGCTCGGGAATGAATGGTTACAACTTGTCCAAATTTCCTCTTCACTCTCTTCCTGCCACTAATTCATACCTCTGACATTTTCACTATAATGTAAAAACACTCAAAAAGGAGTGGGAAACAAAGGTGGTGCATTTCGGAGGTTAGACTTCTGACTAAATTGGATCAGTTTTACACCTTCTTCGCCTATAAATACAGGATATAAAAGTCAACGCGGGTCTCTATTGTGAGGGTCCCATTTTCACGGTAGTTACCAAATGTAATCTTGATGGATGGAACTCTATCATGGTATGTCTAGAGGTGGCATAAAGATGTCCTTTCTGGTGGTGAAATGTAGTTTTATGAGCAAGAACAAGCAATAGGTTTTTCCCAGAACTTTCATACCTTGTCATGCTGAACGATTACTCTTAACCACATGTGGCTAAGAAAAGCATGCTTCAATGGGATTTAAGCATGACATCCCCTCCTTCATTTCCACAAATGAGAAGCAGATGCCCATATTCTCTGGGTAATATTCAGGCCTTAATAACATTGCCATGCATCGGGCCCATTAATTGATGCTGACAGTAGTAATAATAATAGTAATAATCATAGTAAACTTTTATTGAGTGTTTACCATGTGTCAGCCACTAATGTTTTATGTGTGTTACTTGATATAATCCTCACAGAGCCCTATGTAGAAGGGTACTGAGTGGTTTTTTTGTTTTGTTTTGTTTTTTTGTTGTTTTGTTTTCTAATTTTTAGTTTAGGCCACCCAGATTCTCTTTCCCTTCCTGTTGATAGCGGTACTCAACTTTTCATTTTTCCCCTCCCTCATAGTTATCCCCCATGCCATGGGGGAAACATATCCCACCCTCATCACCAGGATAAGCCCTGATAGACTTAACCCAATCAGCAAATTCAAATTCCTGTGGCTACAGTGATTAGTTCAGGGATGATTTTGTGACTAGTTTGGACCAATTAGATCACAGGAGGAATTTTCAGGGGGATCCTGGGTCTTCTGTGAAAATTCCTGGACATTCTCTTTGTGTTAAATATGAATGTGGAAGCATGGAAGCTGCCAAGGGAAGTCAGCCTTGGGTAAAAGTAGCACCAAGGAAGTCAGTACAGAAAAACAGAAAGAAATTAGAGCTCTGCTGATTTCACTGTGCAGCTAGATTTAGCCTCAATTAAAGCCTACTCTACTTTTAGATTTTTTCAGCCAATAACTCTCTTTCATCATTTAAGTTGAATTGAATTATGATGCACAACTGGGTTTGACAGCCTCTGCTTTAAGTTTGTGACTATCTATATAAAGGGAAACTGAATGTAGTTATTCAGAGATCTACTGAACAAACACCAAGCAAGGGATGAAAAAACAAGGTCCAGAAAGGCATAGACAATTTCTACTAGATAAGAAATCTGAAGACATCTGAACTTGGGTACGAGTTGGAGCAAAGATCATTTCAAAAGCACTGATAGCCCCTTAGAACAGTGTGATTTTTCTTTTCTTCTCTTTTTTTCCCTGTCCTCTTTCCTCCTTCCCCTTCTGCTCCCCATTCCTCTCCCTTCTCTTCTCTCTTCTTCTCACTTATATTAGGAGAGAAAAAAGAAACAAAGAGACTTGGAAATGCATATAGGCTCCTTCCCTCAATAGCCTGATAATTCTTTTTTAAAAAAGATTTATTTAGGGGTACCTGGGTGGTTTAGGGGTTGAGCATCTGCCTTAGGCTCAGGTTGTGATCCTGGGGTCCTGGGATGGAGTTCCACATCAGGCTTCTTGTGGAGAGCCTACTTCTCCTTCTGCCTGTGTCTCTGCCTCTCTCTGTGTCTCTCATGAATAAATAAATAAAATCTCAAAAAAAAAAGATTTATTTATTTACTTGAGAGAAGGTGGGTACACGGGGCTGGGGTAGGGGGAGTGCAGAGGAAGAGAATCTCAAGCAGACACCCCACTGATTGAGGAGCCCAAGGGGGTTTGATTCGAAGACCCCGAGATCATGACCCTGAGAACATGACCTGAGCCTAAACCAAGAGTTGGACGCTTAACCTACTGAGCCACCCAGGTGCCCCAACCTGATAATTTTTTAGCAGTCAATTAGAAGCTAGTCTTGTAAGAGAAACTAAAGTCTACATGGAAGGCAATTGCAAGGACTTTTGATATAAACCTTCCCTAAAACCTTGATGCTTCTCAGAGTCATTAACAAACTCTAGGCAGTGTTTTTCAGATTTCATCCCACAACTTCTGAATTAAGTGCTTGGAGCAAGGAGAATCTGATTTAGTTCCCGCTGCCTTCCACCTCGGCCAGATCATGGTGACTCTAACGCAGCTCATGTAGGCACCATACTCTGTGAAAGCTTGTCCTGAGAGATATCTCAGAATTGGAGACTGATAGTTACTAATCATTATTTAGATAGCTACTTATGCCTAGGAGTGGTCTTCGAATAGCATTTTAAATTTTATATAATTTTAGTTATAGCAATCAGTGATAAGGAATTGTTGAAAGTCATTGTCTCATAAATGGTTTCATTTTTTAAAAGTTAAGGATAAGAGGGTGGTTAAGAATAAGAAAGTCTCTTCAGTGATTCAGTGAACTACACTATGAGATGCCTGAGTGCTCAAATCATGAAGCTGTGGCTTGAGCATTTGGGAGCAGTTTACCTGGATGGAAGAGAAATTAGTGCCTAGAAGGAAAGACTTCTTGGACTGTTAATCTTACCCAGTCTCCTCAAGGCGATGGTAAACACTGAGGTCTTTGCCTAGCTATTGTATACCAAAAAAGATTCTCATTTTCTCTCACCAGAGAGAAGAGGGGGCAGCTCCCTTAGTCATTTCAGGCTGACTACAATAGATTTCTCATAAAATTCCGTGTAAATTGCCCGAGTGTTAGTTATCCCATCAGTAAGAGTGAGCATAAGTAATAATACTGATGTAAATAATCATCCTGTAAACTCTTTATTGCTAAGGAGTTCAACATGAGGTCATGTGTTTTGAACATCTGGTCGAATGACTGAATTGTGAATTATCAAGGTCTTGCAAAGAAGGGCGAGAGCTGTCTGCTATCTTTAGGATTCCTGCCTCTTTGTGAAATCATCCAAAATAGTCAGTTTGGAGAAATAGGAAATTTAACTTCCAGTACTGAAGGTGATCAGAAAACTATGTTCTTCAGCCCTGTTTAGGGAAGGGAATGATGAAGAGAACTCTCCTAGTTGCCTGAGTACTAGGCAAGTAGTGGTTGGTTGCAAAATGGATCCTGATTCCTCCCACCCCTGTATGCATACCCTTTGCAATATATCTTCCCACTTTTCCTATCAAGAGGTAGATTTTATCTTTCCATCTCTTGACTGGCCCTGGCCGCATGACTTGCTTTTGCACCAATGGGATGTTAGCAGATGTGATTCCAAGGAAAGCCATGAAAAGTGTTTACACGTTGGGCTTTGACCTTTCTTATTACCCTGGGGAGCCCTGTAACCACCACTATGTGAAGAAGCTGGGGCTGGCCTATTGGAAGGTGAGAGACACTTCGGTTGACAGCCAGCACTGCCTGACAGCCCTCCACACCTCCAGACATGGCAGTGAAGCCACTCTACCTATCCAGCCCTCATCAACATTTGGCCTTGTGAGCAATAATACCACGGTTCTTGTTTCAGCCCCCAAGTTTCAGGGTGGTTTGTTATGGAGTGAAAGCTAACTGATACAGATCTTATGGTCAGAATATTTGTGTCCTCCTCTAAACTCATATGTTGAAATCCTAACCCCCAAAGATGATGGTATTAGGATGGACAATTTGGAGGTAATTAGATCATGAGGGGGGAGCCCTCATGGAAGGGATGAGTGATCTTCTAAAAGAGATCCCACAGACCTCCTTAGTCCCTTCTTCCATGTGAGGACCCAGCCAGAAGTCTGTGGCCCTGAAGAAGGCCCTCACGAAAGCATGCTAGCACCTGCATCCTGGACTTTGCAGCTGTGACAGATACATTTCTGATGTTTACAAGTCTCCTACTCTGTGGAATTTGGGATGGCAGCCCCCAATGGACAACCTCAGTGGAGCATACCTCTTTAAAAGCACTTAGTACTTTGATTTGGGGGAGAGTGTCAGTCTCTTCCCTTAGGCAAAATTCTTTGAGGGCAAAAAGAGTTTTGAGCTTATTGCAGCAGACACACCTTACATTCTCATCAGATTCCTTGGCTTAGCCTGCTTGCTGGACCCCAGATCGCTTGCTCTGCCTAGGCCGCTGCCATAGCCACCAGACTCCACGTGGGTCCACATGGTGCTGACCCTGGAGCCGAGGCTGCTGTCCTCGGCTCCTCTCCCTCCACTTTCAGGCTCCAAAGGGGTGCCATCCAGGACCCGGCTTCCAGAGCAATTGCTGAAGGGGCCAGATGACGCAACCCAGGAGTGCAGGGCCGTCAGCTCTCTGTGCAGCAAACCAAACCACAAAGGTGGAGACAAGAGGGCGGTGAGCAGACAAATTCCCTTTCTTTCACCCTTCTGATGTGCTTTCTGAGAATGGTTTCTCTACAAAGCCTGTCTGATCCAAATAGATCCCTCATCTGCTGGGCATCCAGTGGTGTCTCTCTCAAGGCTTATCTCAAAGCTGTGGCCAACACAGTAAGGTGTCACCTGGGATTGCTTCCAGGGCCCTGGGCCTCACGTCCCCTTTCCTCATTCTTCCTATCCAGGGACTGTACCTTCCAAATCAAGCATCAGCACTCAAACTCAAGCGGTGTGTGTCTGGGGACCCAGAGGGAGATACTCAATTTGTATTCTTAGCCTGTCAGACATTTTCTGGTGCCTAGGCCTTCTCTAGCTCAGTGCTCATTTGTTGTGGTCACTTGAAGGATTTCATCAGAAACACTGCTAGGGATAATGCAGAGTTGGACTCACAGAGGTCACACTGAGGCTCGACCATAGCAGGGAAGCCTTAGTTAGGGTGCTGCTCCCTGATGGCCATCTTGGGCCATATATATTAATTCATTGTTGCTTAATTTATTCGTTTCTGTGTATGTGACACACACAGTATACAAAAATGCAGATCTGGAGAAGGTAATACAGAAATCTCCCTCCCACTTTTTTTCCTTCCTCCATCCTATTTCCCAGAGGGAATCCCTTTATCAATTTGTGTGTGTGTGTGTGTGTGTGTGTGTGTGTGTGGTATGTATGTCCTTACTGAGATATGCTATACAAACACATCTTTCATTTTCTAATATTAATTATATTTAATTATTTTATTTTTAATATTAAATATTAAAAACACTTTTAATATTTAATATTAACTTAATAATTTAAATTTAATATTAATTATTATTTAATACTGTTCTGCTCCTTGCTTCTCCTACTCTATCATGTGTCCTGGAGATCATTGGAAATCATTTCATAAGAGCTACAGGACCTTTTTAATGGCTGTGCAGTTTTCCACTGTATGGTAGTCACAGAGTTTATCTAAAGAGTCCCCTAGTGATGTTTCTAATCTTTGTATTGCAAAATACTGCAATATGTTATACATACATATATCTCTGAGCAACTAATAAAGTCTTAGAGGTGGAATTGTGGAGACAAAAGGCTTTGTGTGTCTTTGATATTTTGATATTTTGAAATTGCCAAATCGAAATATTATTTTCTTAATGTTTGTTTACATTTCTTGGCTCAGAATGGCCGTCAGTATCCTACCTCTCTTTAGCATCTTCTGCTGCATCTAAAAATGTGGAAGTTTAACAGCAGTGGCGGGAATGTGATTTGACTTTCCAAACAGAAGAGATGGGGGCAGGAGTCTGGAGGGAAGGGGAGAAACTGATTTGAAGCAAGGAGACAATTGGAGGTGTGCCAAAAGCAACACCCTTTCATCATTACAGGGAAGCAAATTCTAGGAGGCACGATGAGCGCTGCAGTGATCAAAAAGGCAGAGGAGAGGAACAAAATCTGCCTTAGGTAAAGCCAGGACCAGGCAGTGAAGGGACTAATTAGGAGAGTAAAGAGACAAAGGCTCACTCTCACATATGGAGTAGATCTTTAATTACTTTAAATAGGTGAAAGATTCATTACAAATTATGATTGTTCTCCCTGGACATCCTCTGGTAACAATACAGGCTTTTTCCTTCCCCTCTGAGTTGGACACATCAGAACTGTGGCGGTGGCACATGCCATGTCTCTTCCAAGACATGGAAAAGCTCAAGGGACTTCCTTCTTCTGGTACGTGCAGCACTGCCAAGGCAGCCCTTTCCATGCTTCTGGTGCTCCTTTCAGGGGGAGCGCACCTCTGAGTGCAGATGGCTTGGAGACCTCTGCCCTGAGCCTGGGCACAGAGCTGCGAGGGAGACCACTCTGCCTCTACCCAGCAGCTGGTCCCTGCCATCAGGTGGCTGAAGAGTAGGGTGCTGACAGCTCCTCCATTCTCAGAATTTCTCTAATCTCTGCCCTTGCTGACTACTTCTATGTCCTTTCCACTCACTCATTCACTTCATGCTTGGCTTCAGAGATCTCTCAGTCAGTCCTTTTATCATTTCAGCAGAAGAGTTTCTGCAATGGAGGGCAGATCTCTCTGCTTAAACCAGTGTATAGAATGTCCAGGAAGAGGCAGTAAGAATGGTTTTTATGAATGTAAACTCCATAATTCTTTTTTTTAAAGATTTTTATTTATTTATTCATGAGAGACACAGAGGAAGAGGCAGAGGCACAGGAGAGGGAGAAGCAGGCTCCCTGCAGGGAGCCCGACGTGGGACTCGATCCCAGGATCTCTGGATCATGACCTGAGCCACCCAGGCACTCCTAAACTCCTTAATTCTACCAGAGTTTTCCTTTTGTTGTGTCTCTGATGTGTCTATCTAGAGGGAGGACTCAATGAGAGGTAATACTGCGCAGAAATTACATATACTAACTAATGAGAAGAGAGTACTGTGCCTTAGAACTCTATGATTCAGATTTGGTTGGTCAAATGCCCATTTTGCAAGACAAGATAGCATTTTCATTCATTAAAACCCTTTCACATTTTGCCACAATACGTGCATATTTATCATGGCAAACTTCCCCTGTAAATTAGGCATAGGGATAGAATCATCTGAGAGGCAGGAATCACGTGCTAGGGTAATCCTGGACCATATCTGAAGCCAGCACTTTGAAATGTATATTACAGTTATGACCTATTTGAATTTCCTGTCTAGAACACATGTACTGGTAGGTAGCATGATGGCATCAAGCTAGAAGTGCCTAAGACAATTTTGTGTTCTCCATCTTCTAAGTGGAATAAAACCAATTCTATTAGGTTTTGATAAAGTCTGGTAGTCAGAATTATAACCCAGGCTTCTTCATACTAGCAATAATTGTTTTGCATAGTTTGGTGTTCAAAGCTTAAATCATATTAAAGGAGACTAAATGGCCCAGAGAGTTTGGATCCATCTAAAGGAAGGAATCAGAAAGAGTGTTTGATTTGCCTAATCACTGTCCAAATTAATGGTCAAGATTTTTATGCTAAGGAAATGTTTTTCAAATAAACTCTTCAATGGAACCCCAATGCATAGAAAATAAATAAAGGCTCGAGTTATGTCTGCTTGCATTTCTCCTCTCTCTGCTCCTTGCCCTTCTGTGTTTCCAAACCTAGATGCCATGGACATCTCAGAACTGGATAGAGCTGACAAGGGCAGAGTATTTCTGCATTATCAATACCTGACACAGCATCCAGGACATAAGGGTGCCCAATTAATGTTTGAGAAATTACACAGAGTCTAGTGCCTACAGAAATGTGAATATAAGATGTTTTAGGTGAAAATTTTTAGAGTTTGTGTATTAAAAAATTGATCCAAATATGATCTATGTCTTGTAAGTGTATGTTCCTTGGCAACATGAGAAAGGGCCTGTGGGGCTTATTTTGGGAATGTGAGTGGTAATATACGTGTTGTGATCCACTTCTAGGCAAATGTGGCTTCTAGAGCGGTAGGGGACAAAGTAGGATCACCTGATGGACAGGAAGGACTCTGAGATGACATCAATATCTGTGTGTTCATCTATCAGGAGAGTTGTTTGACTCATCTACCTGCCTGATGTGCTCTTTTCCCATACAAAGTTGTGTGCTCACGCACCCATGCATCACTCCTTGGTCAAGGCTTATGGTAGAGTCATGTACTCCCCCAAAACTCTGGTTCACAGAATGTTTTAAAAATAACTTTGAATTTGTTGCCAAGATTTTTTAAGTTGGAAAGCTCAAGGTTTCAAGCTCAAGTTCATATATAAGTTCAAGTTCATATATAAATCCAGATTTTTTATTTCTTTTGAAAAAGAAGATACAGCAACACAGTGAACCTTCCTCTTAAGCACTGGTTCCCCAAGTGTGATCCCTGGGCCAGCAAACCAGTACCACCTGGAAAGTTGTTAGAAACTCTGGGGTGGGCCCAGCAGCCCTTCAGTGATACTGATGCACACCTACGCTTGAGAACCACTCACTGCTATTGGCTATCATTGGGTAGAGCTTGGTAGTGTGAATGCTTTCCACTGAAGCTGTTCCATTCATTCATGTGATTATCTGGCCCTTATAACCATGTGAGGTTCTTTTTTTTCTTCTTCTCTTTTTCTATTTGGATTAGGTCATTTAGTAGGAAGGCATGAAATTTTCAGACCTCCAATTATGAATTTGAGGCCCCAAAGATCTGAGGTCATGCAGAGATCTTTAGGAACCCTACCACCATCCCATAGGCATATCAGATCTGACTTCCCATCTTTTTAGCTGCTGCCCATGTGGCAGTATGAGAAAACTCAATTAGTACAAACAGATAAGAGCGTATTAAAGTCTTGGGAGGAAGAGAGCCCTGGTTGAGGTCCCTAATGCATGCAAGTAAAATGGTTAGATAAAGCTTTATTTAATTATGTTGCAGGCGGGAAGAGAGTCACATGTAATCTTGGTGTATTTAAGTGTGTGTTTTTTAATGAACTTTTCAGAATGTCTGTATAGTTTCTGCCAGTTTGTCAGGCAGCCATCAATTACTCAGTCTCACCCTAAATATAAATAAGCCACCATTTCACTATCAGCGAACATCTACCAAAGCCAACTCTCTCTGTGTGGGTCAGCACTCTAAGTAATTGTCATTTGTGAGTCCCACATGGAGGTACCCTTGAATAAGCCTTCTGTTTACTCACCCAACTGCTATTCTTATTAGATACAGATACGTAAGACTCTTAGATCAACCTAAGGTTTTAGGGTTTTTTTGTTTGTTTATCTCTTTCAGACCCCATAGATCATATTTAGCTTCCTGAACTACTTATGAAATAATATTAATTAGTGCCTATCAAATACCCATGTCTTTTGTATTTCCCTGCCCTGAGGTGGGGTCATAAGGCTAATTCTTAGTGGAATGTCAAAAGCAGCGCTGTGTTACTCCCGGTCTATAAGAGAAGGCACATCTTCTCCATGCTTTCACCTTTCCCACTTTGGTGATGTGAGAAAACACACATTTGAGTTGATGCAACTGTGAAGCAGGAGTAGCCTGGATCCTTGATTTACCGTCTGAAAGAGTGCTGTGCAAAACTACCTAACCCACTTTAGACTTTGGTTTGAGCAATAATTAAGCCCTTGTTGTATTTAATTTTGTTATGGATAATTTTGCTACAGATCGCCTGCCCTCTCCTGACTAACATAAACTGCCACAACTCTGATAAGCTGGTTTGTCTGAGGAACATGCTAGGACTTCAGTGGAAGCCAATAGGAAAGCAGCATCAGCGTGGAACTTATGTACCTGCAGAGCTGACCCTTGAAGGGTCATCAGCCTACTTGACAGTTTCAGAGAATGAGGCTTGTTCTAGATTGGAGTATGTATCCAAGATTTGATCTAATGGGTA
The DNA here is from genome assembly GCF_003254725.2 of Canis lupus dingo. Lineage (NCBI taxonomy): Eukaryota > Metazoa > Chordata > Mammalia > Carnivora > Canidae > Canis > Canis lupus. Next base: position 24,926,735 of record NC_064265.1, on the reverse strand, counting down.
GGGTAGCAGCAGGATTTTCTGGGCAGTAACCATACTTAAGATCATAAAGGGAGAATCGTGGTGATTTAAGATAATTTTATGATTTGGGGGAGGACCCCAGCTAAATACTGGGAGGGTATTACATAGATGGGGCTAAGCTATTAAAGAACGAAGGCTAGATTGAGTGAACAGAGCCCCAAAGAGGATGACTGAGGTTAATTACAGAGTTTATGACCAGAAGAAAAAGTTGGAGGGGAGGGGATACTCAGGAACTAAAGAAGAGGCCCAGATTGGAGTTTGGATGACCAGTTAGATGAAAGTACCATTGCCTGGGCTAGGGAATATGGGATGAGAGGTTCAGCTTTGTTTGTGATGAATATATATATTCATACACACACATCATCATCATCATCATTATCATCATCCAAATGTCAGTAGTGGTGCCAGCAAGTAGCTTGGAGGGGCTCATAGTCTCTTGATAATTTCAATTAATCTTCCACTTCGCCACTCCAGATATATATATATACAGTTGTAGCCAATACAATGTACATGCTATACAAAGTCAGTATTAATACAACCCCAGCCCTTCCCTTCCCACTAGAGTGTTATTTCTAAGCCTCTCTTATGTAGAAATTCTGGGGCCTTTACTGTCAAGTAGAGATGTCCATTCAAAAGTTGTATATATGGGTCTGGAGGTCAGGAGTGAGATTGGGGAAGAAAATAATAACTTTGCAATCATTGGTATAAAGATGGAAATTTAATTTGTGGGATAGAAAGAAATTGCTCTAGAAAAGTGTATCAAAGAGAAGACGTCCTAATATAGAAACCTGAGCAGCACCAATGTCTGCCAAGTTGAGAAGACCCATGATGGTGATTAAAAGAAAAGAATTTAGAATGGTATCCAAGAAATCAAGGTAGGAGAGAGTTTTCTGGAAGAGAGAATGATCATCCACAGTTACTAAAATTGTAGCGAGAGTAAGGACAAAAAGGCCAGCTTTGGATTTTCCCAAATGGATATCCAGATGGCACTAGAAATGGTCAATATTAGTGAGTATGGAAAGACAGACCGAGGAATGAATGACAGCTGAGAAAATGGAAGTGTTAAGTGGGGACAACTTCCTCCAGAAGATCAGCTACAAGGAGATAGTGAGAAAGGAATTTGGTTTGCTACTCTGCCTATAACAGCCATAGTGGCCTTTTTAGTGCATGAGTCAGACAGATCACATTACTTCTCTTCTGGAAACCTGCCAGGCAGGACTCCTCATTTCTCTCATTATCAAAGCCAAAGAAGAATCTATGATGTCTGACATGACCTGCTTCCCCATCAGCCAGAACTCTTATGATTGCTCCCCTTGCTCACTCCCCTTCAGCTATGCTTCCTTTCGTGCTGACGTGTCAGGTGTGCTCCTTTCTTAGCTCTGGCCATTCTCTTTGCTTCGAAAATTCTTCCTTCAAACATCTTCTAACTCACTCATCTCCTTCAATTTTTGACTCAAATGCTTTCTCAATGAATAAAATCCTGACTGGTCTTTGACAATTCCTACTTGCCCTCCAACCTCCACACTCCTTCTTCCTTCTCATTCTACTCTGTTTTCTTTTTTTCCATCTCATTTATCACTTAATATATTATGTCTGTTTGTGTGTCGACTGTCTTTTCTTGCTTTGTCTTTCTTCCAAATCAGGGATGCTTGACCATTTTATTCCACTGGTACATCCCATACACTTCCCATATGCATGCTGGAATAGTGCCTGGCACAAAGATGGCCTTAAATTAATGGTGTTGCATGATGAAGGCATTTAAAAATATATTTTGAAGCCAATGTGGAGTGGGGGGACAATGGATGGAAGGAGGTGCCCATGAGGATGGGACGCTGGCACAGAAGAGAGTCAGTTATATCCAGGGGTGTGGTGGATGGAGATTCACATAAGGTTGGTCTTAGTTGATTAGGATGCATTGCCACTGAGGTCCAGGTTGTAGGTTCAATTCCCAATTGGGGCCACTGAATATTATCTCCTTCTGACCCTGGGCTGCATTGACATCCCATCAGACATGGAAGTGGTCACAAGGGATGGGCATGTCAGGCTGGCTCCTTGTGCCTTTGTGACTCTCTCTGGGAAGAGGGTGGTCAGCAGCTACATTTCAGAAGAAAAGCATATTCTAAGTTTTTCTATTCACATGCTTTTCACTTAGCAGGCTCCTCCTACCAACTTCTCTTAAGCACAGAGAAGGTTGGGAGGAAGGCTGCCAAGGAAGGGTGTTCTCTCCACAGTCTGCCTCTTGCAGGCTGACAAGGCAGCTGAGTTACAAGAGAGGAGAGCTCTTTGCCTCTGGAAGCCTACAAAGCGGGGTTCAGTTTCCTACATGAGCTCTCCCACTATGTTCTCTGTTGACACAGACAGGCATGGGGCAACCCTTAGGCTCTACAAAGATAACCTAATAACAGCTTGGCCAGAGCGCACCATCCTTCCCAAGCTTCACAAAGAGACTTGGATGATGAAGCAACCACTTGCCACCAAAACAGCAGTTACCACCTCCTCCCCCCTGCCACCCCCAGGAACTCAGAATCATCGACAAGCTGCCTGCTAGGTTGGTTGATATGTCTTTTATTTAGCGTTCTGTTAATTTGCTAAACACTGTTTTAGTCTATATGACTGTAGAAGATAAAAATGCAGTAGGTGGTTTATAGGAGACAAGTTGCAAGAGAATGCTCAGTGCTGTGAGCCTCACACACAATACCTACCCTCAGAAGGGCTGGATTTTCCCTCGAGCTATGGGGAGTGAGCGAAGCGAGATTCCCTGTCCTCTTTACGGGCTTTCTTTGACCTGCTCCTCCCCTTGGTGCTGTGTGGTGGGCGTGCAACTGTTGCAAGTAGGTGGCACAGCTGTTTGCTTTGACTGCCTCTGTACCTCGGGGATCCCAGCCTCACAGTTAACATTGCAGGATGAAAATGGCATTTATGCTTTAATAAACTCACCCTATTTCTTTGTTAGAGGAAGAAGGGGGGGGATCCCACCCACCACGTTGCCAGCTACATGTCACCGCTCAGAGCACACCAGAGTGGCTAATGTTTTCCAAATTCTCCCTTGCATTGGAAATGGAAACCATTAGAAAAATATTGGGATGGTGTGAAGATTTCCCAAACACCTGCCTCCCACCTCTTATGCACATATGCCTGGTTCTTGCAAAGCATGTAGCATTTTTTTTTTTTTTTTTTGCCGTTTGGTGCATTTTCATTTCCAAGCGCATGTATATTTTATAAGAGTATGTGTACATACTTCTTGGTGATTTACTTGTAAATTTCCTAAGTGGGGAAGCCACACAAAGGTCGCCAAGCTGTGGACGGAATTAAATAGCATTTCCTAATAGAAAATAATAAAGCAGGCGTCAGAAATGTATAGGCAAGGGGGGAAAAAGCATTTTCAACCAGAAAGTTATTGAGTGTTTATAATCAAGGAGCTGATCCTGGAGAGGAGGGGGGGTCCGCCCTCCTCTTCTCTGTCAAATAAATCACTGCAGGCTCTCAAACTTGTCGCTCCGAAGGGCTAAATCTTTCAGGCTTTGCTCCTTTTTGTACTGCAAAAACAACACCGTCCCGGATCCTTGCTGGAACACCTGTTTCTCCCTCCTCCCTGCCTGGTAATATCTAGCAAAACGTATTTCACGGGTTACCTCGGGTAGCACATTTTGCTGATTTGACTTGAAGTATCCATAACTATGATGGACTTCTTTGCCTGACTCAGAAATCAGCTGCTTTTCAATCCCCCATCTAGAACACCTCCATAAATCAGAGGAAATAGCAACATTGACTTCTTGCTACTGTTGTCATTATATTATTTTTATTAACTAGCCTGTTATTATTTTAACATTGTGAAGCAACAAATAACTCAATCTAGGATAATGAAATCCATAGTGTTAAGGAAGTTTGGAATTGGAAGGGCCCTTAGATTTTACATCTCTAGATAATCTGTAATGACAATTGAAACCTGATAGCGTGTAATAATCTTAATGATTGTTGTGTTCCATGTTTATTTAATATTTTTGCCTTTAGATTTTCAGATGTTTTAAGATAATGGTTGATACATTTTGGAGTAGATGTTTCATATTTTTTTTTCTCCAAGCTTATGTTTTGCTATATAAGCAAGAAATGTTTCATTGATCCCTGTATTATTTTAAGTATCTTTATTGAACACCTGCTATGTTCTGAGTACTATTCTAGGTGCTGAGGATAACAGAGTGAACAAGAATGGTGCCATGCTGTCATGAAGCTTATGTGTTTATAGGGACATTAGACAGTAAATGAGTAAATTAATAATTTTGTATTATCATGGGCACTGGTGAAAACAAGACAGGGTTATATGATAATGACTGAGGGGTTGGCTGCCTAAGATTGGGTGATCAGGGAACACTTCTCTGAGGAGGTGACATCAGATGTGAGATCTGAATGACAAGAAGGAGGTAAACAAAGATTTGGGAAAGGAATTTTCCAGGTATTGTGCTACTGTAAAGGCCTAAGGCAGGGATGAAGTTGGCAGGACCAAGAAGAGAGAGCCAGACTGAGCTGGGGGAAGGGGTTGTGTGTGAGATGAACTCAGAAAGGTCCAGATCACCTGAAAACTTGTAGATCACTGTCTTAGTCTATTCAGGCTGCTATAACAAAATATCATAGACTGAGTGGCTTATAAAACAGAAATTGGTTTCTGACAGTTCTGGAGGCTGTATGTCCGAGATCAAGGCGCCCACAGATTTGGTGTCTAGTGAACCTGCTTCCAGGTTCTTCTCACTGTGTCTTCACATGGTAGAAGGGGTGAGGGGGCTATCTAGGGTCTCTTTTATAAGGGTACTAGTCCCATTCATGAGGGCTCCACCCACATGACCTGAGCATGTCCAAAGGGCCCCACTTCCTAATATATGGTGGGGATTACGTTTCAACATATGGATTTTGTGGGGACACAGGCATTCAGTCTATAGCAATCTGAGAAATAGTTTGAGTTTTACTTTAAGTGCAACATGAAGCCCTGTGTGTGGGGAGGATGGGCAGGGTTTAAAAAGGGGAAAAATGTTGCAGAGCCCATGTGTCTGCAGGGACTGGAAGGCAGGTTCATGAAAGTCTGTTCTGATGAGTGCACAAGGTCTGAGTGTGGACAAGGGTGCTTCCTTGAAGAGAATTCAAAATGTTTCCAACAGAAGGAAGGGGAATGGATGGCAGGCAGCCAAAATCAAAGATGTTACATTGCTAGAATCTCTTCTGTAGAAAAATTTTTACAGGCTTTTGAACATGAGCAAAGCCTTTCTTCTTTCTTTCTTTCTTTCTTTTCTTTCTTTCTTTCTTTCTCTTTCTTTCTTTCTTTCTTTCTTTCTTTTTCTTTCTTTTCTTCATTTTTCTTTCTTTCTTTCTTTCTTTCTTTCTTTCTTTCTTTCTTTCTTTCTTTCTCTTTCTTTCTTTCTTTTCTTTCTTCTTTCTTCCTATTTTTTATCTATCATAATCTATCTATCATCAATTTTTCTGTGTCTTTTTCTATTTACCTATCCAATCTTTCCCATATGTAAAGGGTCAGAAAGAAGAGGACACTGAGGGGCATTTACTTTGTAGAATTTTGGAGGTCAAGTAAGGCAGTAGCTTTTCCTCAGTGGAGATATATTTAGAGACTTCATTGTAATGATGAAGATAATCTTCATTTATCCACTTAGGTTGGGTTTCCTCCAAAGCAGATGTGGAGACAAAAATTAGGGAGCAAGTCATTTATTGGGAGGTGGTCCTAGGAACAGAGAGGGAGTGGGGGGAATCAGGGAAGAAAGGAGAGCCAGTACATGGTGTATTAATGAGTGGGCATATATGGTACTGATGGCGATTTCAGGGGTGAGCTCAGGGATATGGACAGGACACTTGTATGATAATTTAATAAAATATCAGTTATAGATGATGCTGGTAATATTCTGACATAAATTCCCCATTTCATGTCCCTAAGGAAAATTCTACTCATTTGGGGCACGCTCACCATGGACCCTGGGATGCTCCTTAATCTGGTGTGGCTTTTAAAACTTGCTACTTCAGTTTTTATAGAAATTATGTCCATGGTGACTGAGGCTCTGCATTTGAGGGTCACTAAACCTTAGAGGTCCCTCTGTGATATCTGCCCTTTTATGTCTAACGACAGTGATCACCATCTTTAGATTGCGGAGTTTGGAACTTTTCACATAGAGTTGGCTTTCTAGGACATCAGGAAGTTCCTGAGAGTTGGAGAGTATAGTGAGTACCTTAGTGCCATGCCCAGATTTCCCTCCAGGACATAGGCTCTCATCCCCCTGCTGTTGGGGGATGGGCTGCTGGTAGCTCACAGCTAAGGCCCTGTCCAGGAAATGCCCTTAGCCAAGAAGAGATCCCTTACTCCAGATTGCACTCCTTCCCGGGCAGTAGCCTATATCCGATGACTGGTCAGTGCATGACTACCAAGGCCAGATCCACTTCTTCAACTAGGGACAACTCTGAGGAACCATCTTAGCTCCAGAGCTCCTTGTGGAACAAGCTGAGGCCTCTGCTGCCATTGCATCAAAGTGTGACTTCTCCTTTTTTCCAATTCGGCTTCATTCACACACTTGCCCCCCACAATGTCAATCTTCAAAGCACACTCCCATAAGCCTCCTACACCCAAATCTCTGTGTCAGAACCTGTTTCCTGAGGTGTCTGACTTAAAGGTCTAATGAAGGGGCAACAGCTTATGCCTTCTTATTTGATCCCCATCTTTTTTTCCAGTAACAGCTGATAGAGTCTAAAAAGGCTTCATTGATATCCCTGGAAACTTGAAGGTCCTTGTGAAGATAGGCTGTTTGGAGAGGTCCAAAAGTGACCATTTTGTTGTAGAGCCCTTGATATCATTCTTGTGTGGAAAAGAGCCTTCTGGATGCCCAAGGAGTCTTAGTAAACAGATGGCACCCATGGCTCCTGGAGCTAGCCAAGTGCAGAATGGTCTGTCAAGTGATGAAATATTTCCTTGAGATTTCTATGACTGTAGAATGTTTGAAGAGGCCAACACATATCACAACATGTAGACAGGGTAGGACAGCCTACAAAAGAGGAAGGAATAAGAAACCTTTAAGACTTAGATTTAATATTCTTGGAAACAGAAATGAATGATTTAAAGCTTATTTGCTTATGTTTATTTACCATTTGGTGCCTAGTGTTCCTATGACATAATTTGCTTCATAGTTTTAGAATTCCATTTTACATACCAATAATATCTTACACTTTCTGTGTATAGCACATTTCATCCAGAGACTGTGGAGGTATCTATCCATGGAGGAACACGCTACACTTAGGTTTAGCTACACAGTAGCTAATAATATATACACAGAGAAAGAGAGTTATGAAGTCACTGCACCTTAATAAATTCTTTGTTACTGAAATAATCTATTGGAGGATGGTAAGCATAGTGCAAAAATTTCTATAAGCTTTCAAAGTCGGCCTGCCCTAATGATTGGGGAAGCCATAGTAGGAGTTTTCATTTTTCTCTGGCTTCCTACCGAACTCAACCCTGGACATTGACAATCCAGCAGCAGAAATTATACTCAATGCTAAATATTTAAATATTATATCTACAAAACATTGATAACTGATTTAACTATCAAATTATAAGGAAACTTATGGGTAAAATATTTTCTTAATGTTCTAAAAAATCTAGTACTTGATAATAGCATAATAAGTTCAAAAGGGCACCTGTGCTGGCATAATCACCAAATTTCAGAATCATGTAAATTGATACAAACTATATGAGAAAACATTTTATTGTTTTCAAAACTTCAAGGCACAAAAAATCAGGTGCTAGGTTTTATAACATCATTGCAAATTATTTTCTTTTATGAAGCTTTGCAACTATATGACCATTTCTGAATTGAATGAATTCTTTCTACCTCAAATATTTAATTTGGTGAAAAGAAGCTTTAGACACCAAGGATTTTATGTCATATTAACAAGGATGCTCATGCAGTATTGCATGTAAATTGAAATACTGGCACAGCCTAAGTGTCCATTTACAGAGCAATGGTTATATAAATTGTGGCTTATTTATAAAATACAGTTTTGAGTAAACAATAATGCAAACATACCTCTATTGGCCATAGAAACATGGCCATGCCATATTATTGGCTGATAAAAGTGGATTGTAAAATAGTATATAGTATAATTCACTTATATATAATTGTATATAGGTAGATAGATAATAGCAAGTAAAGATATATGTATTTACATATAACAGTGAGTAGTTCTCCAAATGTTAATTGTGATTATCTCTATCTAAAGAGTAGAACTTCAAGTGATATTTATTCTTTGTATCTTTGCTTTTACAATAGCTATGCATTATTTTTACAAAAAAAAAAAAACAAAAAACAAAAAACCCAAAACTATACAGCCTCTGAAGATCACCACTCTTTCCTCCTTAAAGAACTTTCTTCATTGAGCTTTCAGGACAATATTCCAACCTGATTTTCCACTTAGCTCTTAGGCCATTTCTGTTTCCTTTCACCTCCCCTTTCCCTTAATGCTGGAGTGATCCACAGCTTGCTCAGTCTTTGGTTCTCTTCTCTATATTTGCTTGGTGACTCCCTGGTTTATGGTTTTCAATGCCATTTATGCCAGATATTGTTTATCGTCCTTTGGCTTCCATATGATTCCCTTCAGTTTCCTTCTGTATTTCAGATACTTGAAGGCTAACAACTATAGTTCCTAGACTCTTGCACAGCTCAGCTTATGAATGCAAGTTAGGCTCATAAGTACTCCTGGGAGAAGTAGAAGACGGCAAGGAGTCCAAAGCCATTTTTCTATGGCAGCTCCATCTGACATGCGTGCGTGTGTTCAGCAGCGGGGCTCCACTTTTTACACCTTTTTGCAAGTTTCATGGGAGCAAGACATGGAATGGTGGTAGTGGTAACAGTGCCTTGCCTTCTGGATTACAGCTATGATAAAGAGACTTCAGAATAAAACATCCAGTGGTGGTCCCTGAATCATGTTCTTTCACCTCTTCTGACAAATTCGGAAGATTCTATCTTAAATACCTCTAATGGTTTCCCCGTCCTGCCCTGAACCCTGACTGATAGGTCAGTGACCTCAAAATTTTATCTTCAGTCTAGATTTCTTCTTTGAACTTTGGGCTCCTATATTTAGCCTCTACTTGACACTCCATTTAGATATGTAACAGGCATCTTGATCTTAAATCCAAAACTTAATTCTGATCTTCTGACGTTAACCTGCTCTTTCCACAGATTTCCTCATGTCAGTTGATGGCAATTTATATTTCCAGTTGCTTAGACCAAAAATTTTTGAAGATTTCTCAATTCCTGTTTTTCGCACCCGATATCATGTCTGTCAAAAAGTCCCATTATCTCTATCTTCAGAATCTCTTTTTGTTTCTGTAAATAGAACATAAGTTCCGTAAAGGTATGGAATTTTGTCTGTTTGGATACTTTTCCAAAATAGTGTTGGCACATAGTAGATGCTCAATATTTTTGAATGAATAAATAAATGAAAAGATGAGTAATAAATGAAAAGGTAAATAAGATCTAGTCTGGAAGCATCTTTAGCTAACTTTCTTCTAGCTTACAACACTCAGGTATGCTTTTAGAGAACAGATTCCTGGTATTTTTAGAGCATTTTTAGATATATACGCATCTAAGTCTTATCTAGAGTTTGATTCACTAAACATTTTTTTCTTTGAATGGAGAAATAGAAATATCTTACCTTAGGGCTGTTGTGCAGAGTATGGACTGATTCCCCTTCTATTGTTGCGGCTTTGACAAAGTTCACGCTGTTTGAAAATCAATAGCAACTATTCATTGAGCACTACTATGTGTCAAAACCTGTTCAAGGCATTTATGTTTCATTTTTATTATCAAAATGATGCTTTTATATAGCATAACAGAATGAAAGAAGGGATTAGGAAGAGAAAAAAGAAGTCCAATTGTACTACAAGGTTTGTAATGAAAGATTATTTTCCTGCTCTGCCCTTTCCCCGTCTTTGAAGTCCCCCTCCACGGAGACAATCACTTCCGACTATTTTGGCTGTTTCCTCTGCTATTTAACTTCGTATTTTAAAACAACAAGCTTGTATTTCAAGATCTTGAATTTCCATTTAAAAATATTATTGACTTCTCACTTTGGGAGATAAGGATTCAGCTCTCCCAATTCCCCATCCTCTCATTATAGTTATTTCATAGCCTTGAAAAATTCAGTTTCAGCACTTGCTTTATTATGACCTGAATATTACTTACAGCTGAAATTTTTATGGCACTTTTGATTTTCTGGGGAGTTAATAATTGCTTCACTTTTTAACTTAGCTTTCTATATAACTATCAGAAATTCTTTCTTCAAACTCTAAAAATTCTTACATTCCTCTCAGTTCAATCAAACTCATTAGATTATCTATTAGTTACTCTCATTTTTTGTTCTTCTAGAGGACTAGAACCTCAATCCTCCTGTTTATATATGAGTGGCCTCCTTGAGGCCACTGCACAGCTATCATTTGGGACCCCCTTTCATCATCAGCTTTGGGATTGCCTGTTTCCTGACTCCTATGTTTTCCTTTTTTGGTTTTACTTCCTGGTTTTGTTGGGTAATATACTAAGGAGCTCCCTGAGCTAGGGTGCATGGGAGGTAGATATTTTGAGAGCTTGTAGATCTTAAAATGTCTTTATTTGATCTTGCATTTCACTGGTGGGTCGGCTCGGCTTGGAATTCTGGTATGGAACTCATTTTCCCTTGAGATTTTGACATCATTGCTTTATTGTCTTCTATCTTTCAGTGCTGCCATTAAGATAACTGATGCCATGATCTTTGCCATTCCTTTAAATATCTTATGTGTTTTATTTCTCTTCAGAAAGTTTTTAGGACTTCTTTATATGTGCTGTCCTGAAATTTCAGTCTGGCTTGATTTCTTAGTCCATTCAGGCTGCTATAACAAAATATCATAAAATGGGCATCTTATAAACAATGGAAATTTTTTTCTCACAGTTTTAGAGGCTAAAAAATCCAAAAGCAGGGCTCCCACAGATCCTGTGTCTGGTAAGAGCCTGCTCCTGGTTCATAGACTGCCTTCTATACGGTGTTCTCATAGGTGAAAGGGTGAGGGATTTCTCTGGGGTCTCCTTTCTAAAGGCATGAATCCCATTCATGAGGATTCTATCCTCATTAATTAATTGGCTCCCAAGGGCCCTACTTCCAAACACCATTACATTGAGGAAATGGGTTTCAATGTATTAATTTTGGAAGGACAGTAATACTCAGACCATAACACGTAATAATACTTATTTTTCAGTTATTGCACTGGGCACTCTATAGGCCCTTTCAAGTTGGAAATTCATCTCTTGCTATTCCGAAATTTTTCTCCAACAAATTGTTTAGTAATTTCTTTCCTTCTGCTTTCTCTGTTCTCATTTTCTGAAACAATTATTAATTGGATATTGAACTTCCTGGGCTTCTTACATCTTTTTACCTATTTTTGATCTGTTTATATACTTTTCTCCCTCCTCAAAATTGCCTCGTATATTTCTTTTTTTTTTTTATTTTTTAATTTTTATTTATTTATCATAGTCACAGAGAGAGAGAGAGAGAGAGAGGCAGAGACACAGGCAGAGGGAGAAGCAGGCTCCATGCACTAGAAGCCCGATGTGGGATTCGATCCTGGGTCTCCAGGATCGCGCCCTGGGCCAAAGGCAGGCACCAAACCGCTGCGCCACCCAGGGATCCCTGCCTCGTATATTTCAACATTTTCAGTACCTTTTTTCCATTTGTGCTGTTATATCCCCAAGTATTCTTGTGTGACCCTGGAACCAGACTGCTGTGTTCATAACCCAGCTCTGCTGTGTGATTTTGGTCAAGTTACTTAACTTGTCTGTGACTTTCTCATCTGTAAAACAAGGATAAGAGAATTTACCTCATACAGCTGTTATGATGACTAAATGGCTTAATATTTGTAGAGCACTTAGCATATTGCCTGGCACATAGTGAATTCTATGTAAGTGTTAGATTAATACAATAAATAAATGACACTCTGCCCTTGTTTCATGGATATGATATATCCACTTATTCTCTGGAAACATTATTGCCTTCTGTACTGTGTTTCTTCTGTTGTTTGTTTGTTTCTATCCCTGTCTTTCATGTTAGACTTCTTAAATGTCAGATGGTTCTTGGTTGTATATTCACATTTAGGATGAAGACTATATAAAGACATTTGGAAGCTGCGTATGTGTGCATTAGTTTCTCTTGGTGCCTCACCAATTCCCACAAACGTAAGGCTTAAAACAACACAAATGTATTACCTTACAATTCTGCAGGTTAGAAACACAACATGGGGCTCACTGGGCTAGAATAATCATGGTGTTGGCAGGGTTGCCTTCCTTTCTAGAATCTCTAGGGGGCGATCTGTTTCTGTGACTTTTCCAGTTTCTAGAAGCTGCCTGCATTCCCTGGGTCATGGCCCCTCCTCCACCTTCAAAGCTAACAATGGCAGGTTGAATCACATCATATCATTTACCTTTTCCTGTGGGTTTCCTTTTTTGCCTTTGTCTTCTTTTTTTAAGGGATCCTTCAGATGACTTTAGGCTTACACAGATAATTCAGCTTCATGTCTCTATTTCAGGGTTGGCTACTTAGGAACCTTAATTCCACCTGCAACCTTAATTACTTTTTGTCATGTAATATTATATATCCATAGGTTCCAGGGATTGGGTGATGAATATTTTTGAGGGGCCATCGTGCATGTATATGAATTTCATCAACCTGTAGTCTTCTGTGAACAGTGGTCTTGCTCTTTGACTGGGCAACCTTTCTGTGGGTGTCTACCCTTAGACTGGTTAGTTTCTCCAGAAAGGAGTAATTCAGATTTCTGCCAATGGGTGGGGATTGGGACATCAAACTGGCTGCCTGTGTTTGAAGTTTAGGAGAAAGGTCCCACCATTTGGCAGGTAGATTTTATCCTAATCTGTAGTTTTCAGTATCAGCCTCTCCCTCTTCCTCTGCTTGCCTAGTGCTCCCAGGTCAGGGCCCTTAAGAGACAGAAATTCTTATCTCTTTCTGATGTCAGGGAGGGGCAGTTAGTTGCCTGGCTGCGTGGAGTAGGGGAGGGATGCTGAGGACCTGATTCGTCCCTATGCAAACTATTCTTCTCTTTTTAAAAACTTAATTTTGACATAGTTTCAGATATATTGAGAAAACTGCATTCAGTACAAAGAATTTCCTTATACTCTTTACCCAGATTCCCCAAATGTTAACAGTTGCTTTATTATCATTCTTCCCTGGTATGTGTGCATGCTGGATCCTGTTTTCTTGACCTCTGCAATAGTGTCCTATTGCTGTATGGCTGTGTATGCAGTGAGTTAAACAACACAAATTTATTACCTTACAGCTCTGAAGGTCAGAATTCTGAAACTGGCTTCACTGGCCTAAAATGATGGCATTGCAAGATTACGTGCCTTCTGGAGGCCCCAGCCTTTTCCAGCTTCTGGAGGCTTCATATATCCCTTGGCTTGGGGGCTCATCTTTTCATCTTCACAGCCAGCAGTCTAGTATCTATAAGTCTCTGACTCTGATCTTGTTTTACCTCCCTCTTCTACTTTTAAGGGCCTTTGCAATGACATTGAACCCATCTGGAAAATTCAGGATAAACTGCTTACTTTAAAGTCGCTTGATTAGCCATCTTAATTCTATTTGCAACTTGAATTGTCCCTCTTCCCTTATAAAATAACACATTTAGAAGTTTGGGGATTGGGGTATGGACATCTTTGGGGGAACATTATTCTGCCTATTACAACATATATCTATTATTCTTTAAGCATTTTGATATTTTCTGGAATTCAAGATAATTCAGGCTAATTTTGTACTTTCCTTAGCCCTAAGCTGGAATTAACCATTTATTACCTGTTTTAATCTTTCCAACAACAACAATGTTGTGTGCTATTATTACTCATTTGACTAATGAGAAAATATGAAATACAGAGAGGTTAATTAACTGGCCCGTAGTCACACAGCTGGAAAGGGGCTGAGATGAGGAAAGGGACCAGAATCCAAGTGTATCTCACTTCATGCCTATGCTTGCAATTGCTCAGTACACAAGGGATACCTCATCTTTCAAAGATAAAACCCAGGGAGCCTGGGTGGCTCAGTGGTTATGCGTCTGCCTTTGGCTCAGGTTGTGATCTTATGGTTCTAGGATCCCGCCCTGCATCAAGCACCCTGTAGGGATCCTGCTTCTCCTTTTGCCTATGTCTCTGCCTCTCTGTGTGTCTCTCATGAGTAAATAAATAAAATCTTAAAAAAAAAAAAAACCAAAGACAAAACCCATTTTGACATATTGATTTGGGGAGTAGAATTTACCTTTCCTATCAAGTAGTATATATAAATATTTTACAGTATGTACCTGAGTTTGGAAAATTGGGCTATAAATGGTATGATTGTTAAACACACAGTAACTTCTTGGTTAATAGAACAGTGAACTGTGTGATTAATATTCTTTTATTGTCTTTGAGTAAATGGAGGGAGATCTATGTGCTGAGTTGCTTGTTTAAGTACTTTTATAGCAATCAAATGTGTGTATTTTTATAATACAGTTTTAATAATTGAGTTTTTATAACTGAACTGAGTTCAAAATGAGCTTTAAGGAACTTGTTTGTTCATATCCTTGATCTGAAGTTAGTGATTAATTTAAGGATTGACTTGGGTAATATTTCCTCCACAACTTAATTAATGATGTTTATTTTGGCATAACATGTATTTTAAAAATTTTGTGTGCAGAGATGGTGTGTGTGATTTAACAATATGGGCCAGATTTGATTGAGCCCAGTGTAACAGGAAACTGTAGAGATATTAACCATGAGCCCAACCAGTATTTATAATAGAAATAAGCCTTCACCATAAAGCCTCTCCAACAGGCCTTGTAACTATAATGGCACTAGCAGGTGCCGCCACAATAAAAAAGCCAGCCTCCCCATGAACAAATATTAAATTAAAAAAATCAATCAATCTGCAGTCTCTGTTCTGGCCCCAGCATCATTTCTTCCAATAAAGGCAAACTCAGCGTTTGTCAAAGCATCGTTAACAGGTTAAAGACCCTTAGGTTATTATTATTATTGTTATTATTATTTTTGAAGTATATCAGGCAATTGGCTCTTTTCTTCCCACTATTGCCACTTTGGAATTGGCATATAAATATTGATGGGTCCTGTGGCCTGTGGGCAAGTCCTTGGTCCTAAAAGCTGTCAGGAAACAGCAGGATTGTGCAGGGTGGGCTGGGGACTCATGTCACGCTGTGCCATCTTCTCTAGGAAAGCCAAGAAAGCTGTTTATTCTTCAGGGAGTGTTGTCATCCAGACTTACGGGGTCCTGTGTGATTCAGTTAGCCTCAGGAAGTCATCTTTTCCCCTTCTTGCTTTATTCCTGTCTCCTCTTTCTAAAGGGTTGTGACCCATCTGTGGCCACCCAGCACACCTAAGCTGCTTTTTGTCTTGTTCCACTTCTGCTCCCCCTCACTCCTGCCCCTATTCTGAGACACCCACAGGCTTTCCTCACTCTCCTCTCCACTGAGCAATAATGGCCAATCCCAGTTCTCTGGCTTTGGGCTGCAATGCTAGGCCATCTGTTTGGTTATGTAGGAACTGTCCCTGAAGACGAGCCTGGGAGCCTACTGTGGAATTTCAACTATCAGTTGAAGTAGGAATAGGTACTATATTTCAGACTGCCGTGATTCTACCCAATGTTGTGGTGGGTCACGGATGTTTGTTCTCTGGGTTATGAAGTGCTTCCTGAAGTCTGCCTATGATTTCAATCCCAAATGTCACTGCAGCTGGGGCTTAAAATCCTGCTCTGTCAGGATTTAGGTGCTATATCTGAGAATTACCTAGAGCAGTGCTTTTTAAACTTCCACATACAGCAACCATGGATGCTTTAAAACATCAGTTCTGAATCTGTGTATCTAACAGGGGACCCAAGAACCTACATTTCAAACAAGCTTGCTTGACACTGATGCTGCTGGTCTGTGGATCACACTTTGAGTAGCAAGAACTTGAGTGAGGTGATGTGGAGACTCTTCAGAAATGTGCCATATTTTTCTCTAGAGACCCATGGAAACTGCCTGTGGTCTAGAATGAATTGTGTGATTTTTCTTCCCAAAATTTTTCTAGAACTCATCTCTTCCACCAAACCATTATAAATGTGGCTAACTAGTCACAAAAAGGATGTATATAGATTATGTTTTCCTAGTTATGATTGCTCTGAAAATAATGTTAGCCCCTTACCCTTACAACCATGTGTCAGTTACGAATTAAAAAATAAATGAGAAAATCAAACGACCACCCGGACATGAAGGTGAGTCAGATCACCTCCACACACAATTTGTGGCACCATGCCTTGGATCACGGAGAGGATTTATAGATAAGTCATACTGGGAAGAAAGTGGTGGGTATTGAATAAAGAGAACTATGCTTAGTAAATTTAAGACATCCTCTTTCCTTCTTGATACCTTATAAATCAATGAATCTTCTTTCTCCAAATCTTCGCCCAGGAGCAAAAAATCACCATAAAAAAAATAACAGATTTGAGATGCTGAGATGTTTTACCCAATTTAGGCCACGGCTCTGCTAAAATAGCTGGAAGACACAGGTTGCTGGTATTTTTTAAAATATGCTTTTCAATTTGATGTGAACTTTCTGGGTAATTTCCTGACATTCGTTTTGTTGCCCCACCAGAAGTGTTTAGAATTGGATCATACATGAATTTACAATGGGAAACAATGGATTGTGAACGATTCTAACATAAACTGAGCATTGGGTATCCAGCGCCCCCACACTAGTACAGTAGGGGTGTTTATGTATATGTTTGTGTGTGTGTGTGTGTGTGTTTATGTGTGTTTGGGTGAGGATGGCAGAGAGCTATAGGAGAGCTGAAATCGCACCAAATATGTCTGGTGTTTTAGTTCCAAAAATCATGCAAATCCTCTGAGGCTCTATTTTCTCATCCATAAAACGGGAATGGTAAGTGGTGCAGTAGAGTTGTCTGCTCCACATGTTTGTTTTGAAAATCAAATGAGATGATTTGTATAAATGAGGTGATGTAGACAACTGTCTACAAACATGGTGGCTTTTACTCAGGTAGGATTCAAAAAGCCAGGCATCAGGGCATCCCCCAATACTCCAATCTGATGGCCTGATACTCTCTTTAATAGTGAAATGACATGGGTTCAAGGCCCTTCATTCTGTGTGGCAAGAATTCCAAGGGAATTTTAAGACTAGGAATGTCATCTAATACTTATTATGTGTCTGCTTTGCTGGAACTGCTGCACCGAAGCCTTTTTACAACCAGCAATACTAAAGCAACTGCTACAGCAGCTATAGCAGCAAAGCACCCCACTGCTCTGCGCAAGTCATTCCCTTAAAAACCCAAAGCAAAAGAGGTGGTGTGGCATGGAAATGAAGGAGCAGCCGCAGAAGGCAGGAAGTGAAGGAAATCAGGAATTCAGGTGGTAAAAGGAGCTAGAGAAGTAGAAGAAAGACAAATCAGTTGAGATTCTCCATCGGTGTTGACCTAAATCTCATGGGAAGATGGGGGAGAGTTCATGATCTCAAAAAAAAAAAAAAAAAAAAAAAAAAATCTTCCCCCACCCCCTTCCTTCTAGTATAGCATTGACCTGTTATGGGCTGAACTGTGTTGCTCCAAAATTCAGGTTGAAATCCTAACCCCAGTACCTCAGAATGTGATTGTATTTGGAGACAGGGTCTTTAAGGAGGAAATTAAAGTTAAATGAGGTCATTAGGGTGGGCCTTAATCCATACAGTGTCCTTAACAAAGAAAAAAGAAACAAGTGAAATTCCTGAAACAAGTGAAATTCATGATAACAATGTATTATAGCTAATCCAATAAGTGCAAAATATTATCAATATGTAATCAATATAAAAATAGTAGAATATTTTGCTTTTTCTCATAAAAAAATTGGTGTGGATTTTACACTTATGACACATCCCAATTTGGGCCAGCCCATTTCAAATGCTCCACAGATATATACGGCCAGTGGCTACTGTCTGGGACAGCATGCCTTTAGCAGCACAAAGCACTGCTAACATTTTGAAATGACCACTCCTTCTTAATGTGGCTCAGCTGAGCTCTTAGGCAGAGATAGAAAAGATAAAGTAGCATAAAATATTGCCTTCTTTGTATTGCAAGCTATACCAACTTTCCCTCAAAAATTTAGGAGGCAAGGGGCACCTGGGTGGCTCAGTGGTTGAGCGTCTGCCTTTGGCTCATATCGTGATCCTGGGGTCCTGGAATCAAGTTTTGCATCAGGCTCCCTGCATGGAGCCTGCTCCTCCCTCTGCCTGTCTCTGCCTCTCTCTGTGTGTCTCGCATGAAGACATTCTTCCCTCTTCTCATCACAGAGAGATTATCACAAGGAAAATACACATACTAGTTTTCTACACCAGTAGAAACTCTTTTTAGTGCTAATTCAGACTTGCCCAGCCAAGTTTGACAACCACTAACCTGTACAACTAACTAGCCACACAGCTAGTTTGGGGTGATCTTTCCCTCTGATCCTCTCATCATTCAAGGCCCGTTCCGTGATCCCATTTCTAAGAAGTTCTGTATCTGCTCTGACTCTAACATGTGGAGTCTGGGCCATGCTCTCTAGCTTCTAAGTATTTCCCATTTCGTGTACTTACTATTGTTTCAAAGGCATTTATCTTGTTTTTACAACTAGATTAAAGACTATGAAAAAAAAAAAAAAGAATATGTTGGGAGATCCCTGGGTGGCTCAGCGGTTTGGCGCCTGCCTTTGGCCCAGGGCACGATCTTGGAGTGACATGGAGCCTGCTTCTCCCTCCTCCTGTCTCTGTCTCTCTCTATCATGAATAAATAAATTTAAAAAATTAAAAAAAAAAAAAGAATATATGTGGCTTAGAGGGAAGTGCACAGGTCTGGGCTTGTGTCCCAGGTATGCTACCTGCAGACTGAGTACCCTTAGATAATGTACTCAGCTTTTCTGTGCCTCCATAAAATAAGGTTAAAGCTACCTACCTACTTCATAGAGTCTTCATGAAAGTTAAATGTCAGAATGTATTTAAAAAGCCTAGCTCTTAGTAGGTTCTCCATAAAAAAATAGCCTATGATGTCTACTTATTATCCCTGATTTATTAACACCTACCAAGTGTCAGGCACAGCACCCCATCCTGCAGCTACAGCTGTAAGCAAGAAAACCTTACTGGTAACTTCTTGGAAATAGGGACCAGTCCTTATATTTCTGTTTTATTTCAAGTTGCAAAATAGATTGCATAGTGTACGATAGGAATTTAAGAAATCTTGCTGCTTTGTAACCACAGTCAAAACATAGATTGAAAATACGGAGTCCACTGGGAGTCTGGTGTGGGTTTGGTCCCTGTTGGCTGGGGTAAACAGATTTTCAATGCTTCTGTGGTTTATTTCTCAGAAGGCATTCTTCAAAGGTTCCTTAGGTTGAGTGTCAATATACTGTATTTCAAGTGGTGATATGACAGCTCGAGATCAGATTCATATTCCTGTAAGTTTCACTTGACTATCATTCTGGTTGTTTTAGTGTTTAGTCTGTATTGCCAGTGGGCACTCAAAACATTGAAAATTATATGGAAGGGTTATGGAACACAGGAAATTTTAGAACAGGAAATCCCTATAAGTCTAGTTGAGTCTGCAATTGCGCCACCCCATAATTACTTTCCTTTGTAATACTTATCTCCTTAAAATATATAGTTTTTGTATAAATACACATATGTCTATGTACAGTACACACATATTAGCAATCTGAACCTGCAAAGTAGTTTGCGCTGTAAATTTACCCCTGTTTTTGTAAAGAAATCCCACTAAAACTTATTTAATGTCATGTTCTTTCTGGGCTTAAGTACGCAGCCCCTCTTTTTTCTTTCTCTTTGGCATTTAGTCCTTGCAAATCTCACTCTATTCTGTTACCTTTGAATTGAGGACAATCTTGGTGAATTCCCTTTACATTTCTTTTTTTCTTTTTTCTTTTCTTTTCTTTTTTTTTTTTTCACAGTGGAAAGTAGAGCAACTATGTTTCCACCTTTGTAAATAATTAAGGTCCTTGAGTCCTTGTATCATTCTGGTTGCCCTCTGTTGTACCTTCTTGATTTCAATAATATTCTTTTCATATTAATGCGATCCGTCTTGTAGGACTGCTCTCACTGCATTCCAAATGGAGGCTCTCCTCCAGCCCCCTCCATTACAACGCAATAATTGTTGTTGACCTGCATTCTCTGCCTATGCGGCCAGGAATCCATTTCCTATTCTTCAGCTGCTGGAATTTCCCCCTACTGCTTTTTCTTCCTATGCTATCTTTATTATTCAATGACCCATTAAGCCCCAAACTTCAGGTGATCTTCAGTTCCTTTCTATCTGTCTTTGGTCACAAAGAGTCGTCTGCAAAAGGCAACTGCTTACACTAAGCAGCCATCCTTGCTGAAGATATATCTAGGCTCGAGAAGTGTTTGGAGACATTCAGACAGGAGAATGCCCCAAGGAACTCATGAGGGAAAGTAAGAAGCAAATTGCTAAGGTTTTCTGGGTGCAAAGGAAGCAATAGCCATGCTCAAAGAAGCCTATGGTCATGTTGGTGTCATTGTCCAAAGAGTACTGCTCCCAACAGACCTATTCTGTGAGCTGCTGTGATATTCCCTGGGCCCTTTTCTGATGTACCTGGAGTCTTCCAAATCTTCCCTATGTTTCCATGGCACTCAGTTTCTGGTTTGCTTCTTGGATTACCAGAACATTCTTCTTTCTCCACTCTAACACACTGTCTCTATCCACTCCAAATAATTCTGTACATGGCTGCCAAGATAATTTCTTACGCCCAGCACTGGGATCATGATACCCAGTAACTTAATCTTGCAGTGGCCCTTCCGGGCACTAATCAAATAAATCTCCCACTCTTGCTGTTGAAGGTCTCCCGCAACCTGAACTGGATCTGCCTGTTCCCAAAGTGATCTTATGCCATGTCTCTACCTTCTTTTCACTCACCTACCTCTGCTAGATTTGACCCTCTTTCTCATATTTGTCTCCTCTCCTTTCCAGGAATCTCAAATATATGTTTTTACATCTTCCAAATCTCATTTCTCCATTTAAAAAATTCTAAGTAAAGTCAATTTCTCTTAAAAGTTTTGTTTAAATAACTTAACCCAATCAAAACCTGTTATACTAGTCCTCTGCTTCTCTTGGATATATTCATGTAATAATGATAAAATGTAAATATTTGTTTAAACAAATTGTTGGGAATAGTTGTATTCATTTTAGACATATATATTCATTCCAGAAGTGCCAAAGCAACTGGAAGTTTGGAGCAGTTTTATCAACTATAGTCTGTTAATTTGCCAATTTGATCTCAAAAATCAGATAAATTCTAATGACTTGCAATACTTTGATTAGTACATTGTTCATTTTTTTAAAAAAGTAAATCTGAAACCACTAGAAATATCAGGATAGGAAGAGCTTAACTTTTCATCCAATGATTCCTGTGTGGGTGTGTGCATGCGTGGAGAGATAGAAAGATGAGAGAATCAAAATAAGCTGACAAAATTTTGAAGAACACACATATTTAAGTTTCTCCTTTATACCATTCAGATTGTCTTTTTTTTTTTCAGATCGTCTTTTGATGAACCTTCTGGATTTCAATGATTTTCTTATCTATGATGGACCATTTTATGGGGTTGCTTTATGCCAATCTCCATTATAATATAATCATGATCATTGAACTACATTTCAAGGCTGCTCATTTGTGATTCAAAGGGTGAAAAATAAAACAACATTTCAATTCCAAATTTTGCATTCCTCTTCTTCCCTCACTCCCTATCTTTGGGGGGGGGGGGGGAGAAGAATATTCTCAACCTTCGTGATTTTATGGTGAGAAATGCTTTCATCCCACTAGTGATACCAGAAGTGGTTCCAACCTTTCTGAAGGCATTTTGCCAATACATGTCTACATCCTGTGTTTCCATTTCCAGAAACCTATCATCAGGCAACTAGAAATATTATAAAAGATTTATATGCAGTGATGTTGAGTTGTATATAAATGGTTGGACTATGGTTAGATTGTTTATGGGGCAGCATATAGTCTTTCTCTGTTACTCTAAGTCATCACTTTGTGGAACTGTGATCAGAAAGCAGAAGTTCCCGTAACTCCATGTGGTAGGCAGAGATAAGATCACATGACTTTTTTTCAAAATCAGAAAAATTGGGACACCTGAGTGGCTCAGTGGTTGAGTGTCTACCTTCGGCTCAGGGTGTGACCCCAGAGTCCTGGGATCAAGTCTCACATTGGGCTCCCTGCAGGGAGCCTGCTTCTCCCTCTGTCTATGTCTCTGCCTCTCTGTATCCTCATGAATAAATAAATAAAATCTTTTAAAAAATTGGAAAAATTGTCATCTAAAAATCTCAAACAGTTTTTGTGTTCTAAGATGAGAAATCCAAATTGGCTTTCGGAGATTGTTCAGTTGTTGACTGCACAGACAACATGTTGGTGGCCTCCCTACAAGTCCCAGAGTATGGATTTTATTTTCATGAGCAAATAATAATCTTTTGTCTCTGAAGCCACTGCTATATACAGTTTCTGTTATTAGCAGCTAAAAACAATTCCAAACTGGTATGAGGACCTTATATGACAGTTATATGCTGGTAGACTTTGGAACAACTAAGTTATAATGATAAGTACCCTGAAATTGAACATGCTATGGCTTTGTGTGTGGTGTTTTAGATAAGCAGTAACAATAACAATAGATATTAGTATAGAAATTTATAGCTTGCAAAGCCTGTCCACAAATCTAATTTCACGGGCTCATTGCAAGAAGCTTGGATAAGAGTTTAATGGGAAGGAAACTCCAAGTTACTTAGGTTCTAGCTTTGGATCTGGCACTGGTGAGTCCTATGACCTTAGATGAGTATGGTAAAGAGATGAGTAGTCTCATTTTAGTGAGGAAAACACTAGAGTGTGATAAAGTTAGGTGGCTTTTCCAAGGCCCTTAGATTTGCTGACCTCAAAGGTCTCTTCCAGTCTTAAAATTCTATCCTGCTACTGTGTTTCTGACTCTGCCAAATACCAACCATTCCTACCTTGGGGTCCCTGACTTTTGACATTTTCTCTATATGAGGGGCTAAGTCTATAGTAAGCTAGGTGAGGGGATGGGAACAGGGACAGAGTGGCCTATGTTTCCAGAAAAACAGCAGAGAGCATATTTCTTTGTGAAAAGAACACTATTTCTCTGGATATAATGCAAATAACGTGCTCCGCTCATTTATTTTACCTGCCTAGCTACCTTAGATATTTGAGTTCATGGTCCTAGACTAGACGACCTTGAAGCTTCCAGGTAGCTCACTATTGTGTGAATATCAACAGGGGAAGTAATTGCTGGTTCACTGTAGGAAGTGAATTTAACAGAATAAACTATCCAAAATAGCTACCCACACACCTTGATTGAAAAATGGAGTTTTCTATGGAAAATGATGGATGGTAAATGTAATATTCTTAAGCAATAAACACATGCATATGTGATATTTGTCTGGTGTAATTAAGACAATCATTTCAGGTTAAGGTTTTTTTGTGTGCTATACAACATACTAGCTGCTAGGTGCATTTGGTTATTTCTAGTTCTACTTGATTAAAATAAAAATAAAATTTAAGGGGTGCCTGGCCTGCTCAGTTGGTTGAACTTCTGTCTCTTGATCTCAGCTTAGGTCTTGATCTCAGGGTTGTGAGTTCAAGTCCCACACTGGGCTCCATGCTGGGCATGGAGACTATTTATAAATAAATGAATGAATGAATGAATGAATGAATGAATGAATGAATAAATAAATAAATAAATAAAAATTTAGAAATTCAGCTCCTGAATTACATCAGTATCATTTTAAGTGCTCAATTTTTACATGTGGCCAGTGGCAACAATATTGGACAATGTCCCATCAGCATGGGAAATTCTCTTTGACAATGGCACTGTAGATCAGTTGTTCTCAACTTTTTTATACCTCCAACACATCTGAGATATATAACACAATCCTATTAAAAATAGCGCCCTCCCCTCCCCACTGTGCTTTTCTCCCAGTGGGTACCTCCTCCTCAGAGAGGAGAGGCTTAACAGAATCTGGGTGAAGGGTAGCTCCAAAAAGTCCCCAGGTTACTCCCACATGCCTTCTCACACCTCAGCCAGCGTCCCACTGAGAATCACTGTTCCTAAAAACTTGTAGATCTGTCATTCTCGTCCTTGGCTGCACATTGGAATCACTTGGGGAGTTTTAAAGCTATTGATGCCTGGGTCCCACACCCAGAAATTCTGCCTTAATTGAGCATTGGGATTCTTAAAGCCTTCCCAGGGGGTTCTAGTGGGCAGCCAAGATAGAAAAACCACTGTTTTAGGGATTAGTATTTGGCAATTAACAGATTATCACTTGGTTGATCCCATTAGGAAATATGAATAAGGAGTGATATTTTACTTCCAGGAACATCTTACAATGGCTTCCCTCTAAACTTATTTTTAAAATAGATACACCATGCATGGTTACTTTGACTCAGAGGTTACCAGCAAATAAAATTAATGACTCGATTATCCAAAATAATTATTAAAATAAGTGAATTTTTAATGACTTTCTGTCTGTCCTAGGATGAAGAAACAGATGACACACACTCCTTAGCCTTTGCTCTCCTCTCCACTGTCTAGCCATAGTACAGGCCCTCAGTTCCTCAGATTTGCCATGCTCTCTCTTGCTGCTGGGACTTTCCATGTATGCTTCCATCTGCCAGGCATGTGAAGCACACTTTTCTCTAACCCCTCCCCCACTGCTGCCATCATCCTTCCCCTTCACCTGGCCTTCAAGTCTCAATCCAAACCCTACTTCCTCAGGGGAGACTCCTCTTACTCTTCTGACCCAGACAAGATTATGGCACAGAGACTCACAATAATGCTTTGCAAACATTGTGGTTGCTCCTCTGTATTTCCTAGCCCCCTTATAATTAGATAGAGTCGTGTGACTTTTTGCTGATCACTGAAGGGAGAGTGGAAGAGGTGCATAGCAATTCCATGAACAGGGAAAGCTCATGTCTGATTCCCCTCTCTCCCTTCTCCTCTGGGAAGATGGAATCTCCTTCAGTCTGAACCTCTGTATGACCATGTGAGGTGCAGACCTCTATGTTGAATATAGAGCACAGGTAAGAAAGAAAACTTTGTTGTGTTGAGTTTGGGTGCTTACTCTGTTGCTAACAGCATATCCTAACTTAACCTGCCTAACACAGATATGCCCCCTCCTATGTGCTTCTCTGCAACCTGTGTTGACTCTTTATAATCTTTATCAGATGTCTAACAACTTGTTAATGCAGTTATTTCCTTTTAGACTGTCAGATCCATATGGACAAGAATGAAACTGTTGTATTCATTGTTGGCTCCCCAGCACTCAGCTGGGGAGTGACATACCGATTGAGCAAGACATATCTGATGAATGAATGAATGAATGAATGAGAGAGATAGAGATGAGAGCTAGTTACATCTTATTCTCTGTCGGTGTGTGCAGATCACTCTATTAATAGTTCATCAGCAAACCCCACTATTATGATAATTATAGAGAATATAAGGTTGAGACATTACTTACAAAGATAAATTCAAGGAGCTGGAGCTGGAATGAAACTTAGACACCATCTAATTCAGGGTGTCTGTAAGTCAGGTCAAAAGAACATCTACATTGAAGGAACCCAGGGGTGTCTTTAAACATTAGCTAGTTCAATGAATGGGTTCAGCTGAAGATGCTGCTGCCATTCTGGAATGCCATTCATCACCACGGAGGGAAAGGGGAACCTAAGAATCAAACATGAGCTTTCACTGGCTCATGAAATTGCTCATCTAAGCCAGAGAAAATCCAAAATTCTGATGATGGGGCCTGGATATTTGCATTTTTAGCAAGCACCTCAAGGGGTTTTATGCACTAGTATTTGAGGACCACTAATCTAATTCAACCGATTGGGAAAGGCAGGCAAATGCAATTACATTGCCTTGTTTCCCATTCCATGGGGGCTTGTGATTAATAGTGATGGTACCCTCATGAAATCATTTCCAGGGAAATCTTCTACTACCGATCCATATGTAGCCACCCTTCCATGTAGTGTTAACAGATACTCTTCACAGTTGGAGAGCAGAATGGATAAGAGCACACCTCTGGAGTCAGACTCTCTGGTTTTCCATTCTGGTCCTACCACCCTAGCTACCTCAACTGACACTAGTTGTTTACCCTCTCTGTGTCTCAATTTAATCATCTGTAAAATGGAGATAATAATAATAATCTACTTCATAGGAACATTTTGCATATTAAATGAGATGACATATATAAAGCACCTGATACATAATATGTACTCAATACATATTAACTATTATTTTAGTTATTATTGTTCTGAGTCCTGTGCTTTTTCCAATACTTTGGAATACCTACATGTATTATTATTTTGAGATTTATAGTACAGGTGTCTATTCATGGGAAATATAATTAAACCCTCAGTGTAAATAAATTCATAGTACTGAACTGGCCTTTCTCAGATTGTCTTTAATGATACATATGGACCTAAGTAACCCCGGCACATAAAAATGCAGATTTACATAGAAGACAAATTAATAGGTTATTATTTGCTTTATAAATATAATTCTTGCTTTTTTTAAAAAAAGGTCTCAATTTGAATAAAAAATTCCTATGATACCTTTAAAATAATCATTAGTATACCAAAAAAGCAGTTTATATGAAATTTTTAGAGATCTGCTTATTGAACAAATGAAAAGATTTCTTTTTATTTGTTTCCCTCCCAAGGCTGCCTTGCATGGGAGTGTAACACAGCTATAACTGTTCATCAGCAAAGCATTAGGACTCCAGGCTATTGAATGATATTTAACTTGGAGGTAGGAGTTTAGAAAGAACATCGAGATTTCAAATCAGAGAGGTTTGCAATAGAAAGAAATATCACTTCCAGTGATTCTCAAGTGCCTACACATGGATAAGGACAAGTCTGGGACAAAGTTTTCACTGGTTTATGGTGTGATGAGAAAAATAAGGATAAATGTAATGAGGTTTCCCTACAAATAATCTTCTTCAAATTAAAGGACTGTTCTTTATTTGACACTAGGTCTTCTTATTTAGAGGTTTCAAATTTCCCATCTCTTACGAAATAGTGGCTATAAATACGACTATTTCTATTGTCCTTTTTAGATAAAACAAAAAAGTTGGCATTTCTTCATTGAAACTTACATAAGTGTTTTTGTATTTTAAAAATTCAGGAGAGATGGGGTGCCCAGTGGCTCAGTTAGTTAAGCGTCTGCTTTCTGCTCAGGTCAGGATCCCAGGATCCTGGGATGGATCCCTGAGGTGGGCTCCCTGCTCAGTGGGGAGTCTTCTTTTCCTCTGCCCCTCCCCAACATGTCTCAAATAAATAAATAAAAGCTAAAAAAAAAAAAGTTCAAGAAGAGACTAAAATTCAACCCCACTTTTAAAGGAGACCTTAAGGATCAGAGAAAATAAGTGACCTGTACAAGAATGCACAACGAACATTACAGCCCAGATTGGAACCCTGTTCTCCAAATACTTTCTGCTACTCAAGACACTTCCTTAGACTGTCTTTCAGTGTTCCATCCTTTCAGCCTGCCTTTTTCTTAGCCATCTCATTCTGATAAGATTTGCATTGATATCTTATTGCTAGAGATTTGTTCCTAATGTGTAACAGCATTTCCTTTTATATGGTTTTTCTTTTTTGGGTACCTTTTATAAACATAAAGTTGTTTGTTTAGTACTTAATTGGGTTTTTAGGACTAAGTGGTTATATATTCATTTATTACAATAAAATGATCCATTAAAACTTGTTTTTCCTTATGAATAGTATGGAGGTTGCACTTTTTTTCCCCTC
This sequence comes from Canis lupus dingo, assembly GCF_003254725.2. Taxonomy (NCBI): domain Eukaryota; kingdom Metazoa; phylum Chordata; class Mammalia; order Carnivora; family Canidae; genus Canis; species Canis lupus. The sequence continues at coordinate 24,898,831 of NC_064265.1, read as the reverse complement.
TAAAATAATGCCTCATACTAAGAATCCTTGGAGGGAACTAAAGGAAGTTATAAACGATTAAATGAGACACTGATGGTCATATGAAGGTGTTTGAATTGCAGTTGTTTGTTTCTTGAAATATAGCCCACCCTTCTCCTTTTTGTTTGAAAAGTAGACAACTGGGTAGGCTTAAAATTAAAGTAAAACTCTGTTCACCACCCACAAACATCCTCACTCTTGTACAGACTACCTCTCCTTCCCTCCCTCCCTCTTTTCCTCCTTCCTTCCTTCCTTCCTTCCTTCCTTCCTTCCTTCGTTCCTTCCTGCCTTCCTGCCTTCCTGCCTTCCTTCCTTCCTTTCTTCATTAAGAACTTGGAAACATCTCTGAGAGTGAATCTTGTCTGGAAAAATTCCAGCAGGGGGAAGTATTCCTGTGATATCTTGGCAGAAGAACCCATCATCAACCTGGTCATGATCAGGAAAACAGGAGTTCTCACAAAGCTCTCTTTGTGTGACCAGTGGCAGTGGGATTCCTCTACGCAACTGGGTAGGCTTGACATGCTCTCTGCAATATCTTCTTGAGCCCCTGAGCCAGATGGAGGCCAGGGGTCCAGCTCAAGTTTCATGACCGAGCTCATGGCCCCTCCATGGTGCTGCTCTTTTTGTTTTTACTGTTCATCTTCTCTGGTTTTGATTTTCCTCTTTTCCCCTTGTCAGGATGAAAAAATCCTTTTCAAAGGGCTCTCTCTAATTTCTGCTAGTCATTTGTATACCTATGAAGATTTTTTACTTTAAATATCCTTGTATGTCCATCGTGTATTCATACCTTTCTAATTTACATGCTCCTGTTGAGTTTATTACTATGCTACATGCAAGAATATGTATGTATACATACATGGTCAGTTGTGTGTGTGTGTGTGTGTGTGTAGGTGAGAGAGAGAGAGATACATATGTATTTCCATGCTTTACATATATTTGTTTCTATGCTTTATGTATATGTATATGCAGCAGAGAAATAAAACAGGAAATAATTAAAAATATTATTTGAAATTCCGTATACCTTACTTATAGGAAAAGCCTGAGTAAATTTTCTTAAACCAATATATTTATATATAGATAGGTAGATTTAAAAAATAGACTTGATTAACAAGTGAAAAAGGAGGGAAACATCCTGTGGAAAATAATATATAATAAACCAGAAGGGCAGAACAGTATCGTGTACACAGCCTGCTATTACCATCATGTATTTATACATCCTATATGCTTTCTTAGCCAACATAACTAAGCTCATGGGTTGAAATTATTAGTATCTTTTCTGGATATGATGAGTCGTCCTGTACTCCTGTGGCTAATGAATGACAGAGAGGTGGACTGCTATAAACCATAAACTAAAAATATATATTTCCAGTTCCACTCAGTCCTATTGGGACATGATTTCTTCCCTCTTTCTTTCTCTTTCAATCATGCGCGTCTCTTCCTCCTTCTTTGTCTTCTTTGAAATACGCCTCTATTATTACTTATCGTAGACTCTGAACACTCACACTATTTTGTTGCATGCTCTGCCCTCAAAGACTGCACATTTAAATCCTATTTGCTGCAACAGTGGAGGACTGCTTGGAGGTGACAGCCCTCCCTAATGAGCTTCCCAGGGTCCGAGCCCTTGAGAGTGGTTTGGATAAAGCCACAGGACAACTAGTCGCACCTAAGAAAACCAAAAACAAACAACAAAAACAGAGCAAGATTCTCTCCCTCTTATTTTTCTTGCAAGAGAAATAAAGGCGATGAGAGTAGGTTGATATTTGATGAATTGGTTCTATTCAGAGGAGTGCTATCATTTTAATGTCCCCTTTTTTTTTTGAAAATGCACCCACAGTCTCTGAATTCCCATTAATGCAAAGTTCAGATAAAGCTGATGAAAAGCATCTGCCATCTTGATAGTTGCCATGGCAGATGGCGCCAGCCTTTATGCTTTTATCAGTATTAGTATCAGAACACACTTTGTGTTCCAAGCTGAGATAAAACTCATTGAAGCTGTACCTGGAAGAGGCAGTGCCACACTGCAGGCCCCACTGTTCTGCTTCTTGACAGAACTGCCTACATAAAAGCCATGCTCGACATATTCTTGTGGTTCATTTGTTCATCAGTACTGATATTATTTTGCAAACTTGGAGGACGAGAGAAGTTCTTGAAAAAGCTGCTCTACCTGTTGCCACTGTTCCTTGTCCCTTGGCCCCTGGAATGTGTGGAGGATGCACATCACTAGCAGGCATTTATGCTCACGCTGCTGACCTTGGGAAGTCCCATGGGGGGACATTCAATGTCAACCTTGGGGACCTAAGAGCTTTGTGCAAAAGAGGACTTGGAGTTGAGTGTGGCCCAGACTCTGGAGGGTGCTGGCAGCTTCCCCTCAGCAGGCACGTTCAGACATCGTGATGCTCACCTCTCTTTCTATATCTCTCTCTGTCGAAGCTGCTGCTGCAACGCACCACATGTTGATGACGTAGAACCAAAACCCTGTACCGTCTCCCCTCTCTTGGCCTCAATCCAGGCGCTGCAGCCTCCTGCATGATGGCCCAGTGGGCCCTTGTTTATTTCAAATGTCCCAAAGATGTGACTTCAGAGAATTAAAGCTGTCCCACAAGCTCTTCATTGTACATTTCCAAACATATTGACAGATTCTCCCCCCACCTCTTTGCTTCCTCTCTTTAGTTATGTGTGCAGTTTATTTTTGGTAATATTGTTGCCTGATAAATAGAGGGGTTGTGAGATCTTAAGTTATTATGCAAGTGTTAGCTACACAGCCTGGTACACCATTTGGCTGGTGCATGGGGGAGATGAACAGTAACAAGGAGGAGGAGGGCAAGGAGTTATTTTAAATTAAAGTATACATATGTATCTATATGACATTAATAATAAGGGTTGGGAGCCATTAGAGTTGGCTGCACTGGCTTTTTAGGCACCTCCAAGAACACTTTAAAAGAATTTTTAAAACGAAGAGACAAGACTGACTTTCTTATTTTTCCTCCCTTGGTTAAGGAGAATTGGATTCAGAGCCCAGGCTCAAATAGGCTCCACCACATGTTAACTGTCTGATTTGGGGGCACCGACTTAACATCTCTATAGCGCGTTTTCCTTATCTATGAGAAGTAGATTATACTCACATCCACCTCCTAGAGTAACTATGAGGATTAAATAAGATCACGTATGTAAAGCATAGGGATATAAATGCTCAATAAATGCCAGCAATTACTACCACTGTTATTATTTCCATCACTTCCCCATTACTTAGCACTGCAATGGCTTTAAAGAGGATTCATGTCATTAAAACCTACCTCACCAGTGGCATCTACCCAGGTGGGGCACCTGTCTACAGTTTCCCAGAATTCTACAGCTTCTGCAGCTGCAGTTTCAGCCCAGGTCCACATCAGGGGCCACGCAAGCTTTCTAAGGTGACTCCCCTGCCTGGTGGGCATCGCACGGCCTAGTTCCTGCTACAGACCCTGGGTGGGACAGGTGAAGGCCCATCATCAGTTCACATCTACTGATTGTTCTAGAACTGTACAGTTTACAATGGGTTGGCACTGAAAACAAAGACGGACATCATTATTTCTGTAATGCCAATTCTCTGCCTGGTGCAATGTCTGTTCCTACTTATACCAAGCTGTGTTATTGTCCCAGAGGAAGAAGAAAAGAAAATGTGCACTTTCAAAACTCTATTCAATAATTTTTTTTTCTATTCAATAATTAACATAAACTTAAACTTGAAAATGGAATGGTATAGGGATGCCTAGGTGGCTCACTGGTTGAGCGTGTCTGCCTTCAGCTCAGGTGATGATCCCTGGATTCTGGGATTGAGTCCTGCACCGGGTTCCTGCTGGGAACCTGCTTCTCCCTCTGCCTATGTCGCTGCCTCTCTCTCTTTGTCGCTCATGAATAAATAAAAAATATTTAAAAAGAAAAGAAAATGGAATGATTCATTTTATTTCTTCATTTTTAAACAAAGTATAATTTATGTACAGAAAAATGTGTATAATTTGCAAGACTGGACAGACACATAGGATTATATAACCATCTCCATAATAAAGATATAGAATAGTTTATCATTCTAAAAAAAAATTTCCTGCATCTTCTTTGCAGACATCCTGGCCCTCACACTCATTCCTTGGCAATCACTGACCTATTATCATCTCTATAATTTTTCCTTTTTAGGGGCATCATATACATGGATTAATATAATATGTAGACCTTTGGGTCTGTGTACTTCAGCTGCCTCAAGGTATTTGAGATCTACCGTAATGTGTGCACATCAGTAGTTTTTTCCTTATTATTAAATATTCCATTGTATAGATATATCCCAATACAGGTACATCACAGATGTATCCATCACATGTTGTGTCACATTTGGGTTGTTTCCAGTTTTGAGCACTGAAACATTCATGGACATGTTTTTGTGTGATATAAATCTTTATTTCACTTGGTTAAGTACTTAGTGATCTGAGTGCTGCATCATATGGTAAGTGTACAGTCGTCTTGATAAGAAATGGCCAAGCTTGGGCACCTGGTTGGCTCAGTGGTTGAGTGTCTGCCTTTGGCTCAGGTCAGGATCCTGGGGTCCTGGGATTGAGTCCCACATCGGGCTCCCTGAAGGGAGCGTGCTTCTCCCTCTGCCTATGTCTCTGCCTCTCTGTCTCTCATGAATAAATAAATAGAATCCGAAAGAAAGAAAGAAAGAAAGAAAGAAAGAAAGAAAGAAAGAAAGAAAGAAAGAAAAGAAAGAAAGAAATGGCCAGTGCTTTTCCAAATGGTTGTACTATTTTGCATTCCCATCATCAATGAATGAAATTTCCAGCAGCTCCTTGTCAACACTTGGTATTGACAGATTTTCTTTGTTTTTCAATTTTGGTTTTTCTAGCAAATATATAGAGGTGTTTAATTAAGGTTTGACTGTATTTCTCCAGTGAATAATTATGGTCAGCATATCTCATGTGTTTATTTGCCATTTGTACATTTTTATGGAGTTTCTATTCAAATATTTTGCCCATTTTTTTAAATTGTTTTTTTTTAAATATTCAGTTTTTAATGTTTTTTTCTTAATGTATCCTAGATATAAATCCTTAATAGTTGACCATATATATAGGTCTACTTCTGCATTTTCAAGTCTGTTCCATTCATCTATATATGTTATTCTATCTTCAATTCTACACTGTTTTGATTACTATAGCTTTTGGTAAGGCCCAAAATCAGATAGTGTGAGTCCTTTAAACTTGTTCTTCTTGTTCAAAGAACATTACTATATAATGTAAAGCATCAGTACATTTCCCAGTTACTGTATGTCAAGCATATACCCTTACTCTACATGACGCTGGTGGGGGACAACAACTATCTTCACCCTGGGGATTTTAGAAACACTGCAGGGTATGTATATGTGTATTAAAAAGATGAGAGAAAAAAAATAAAAAAAATAAAAAGATGAGAGAAACTAATATAAATGCCCAGAGACCTGAAAACCACTTGGATCTCTAATCAAATGGAATGCCTTATTAAGGCTGTAGATATAGTTAGCCCCATTTTTAAAAACTCATTTTTATTTTTCTGTGGATACCTATTCATAAATTTATCTCAGAAAATTATAACCCCTTTAGGCTGCTGCAAAAATTTCAGCCATCAACAAAGCACGACTATTCCCTATGGCTCACCATTACGTGGGACTTACTATGAAAAGCTTGTCTTGTGTAGTGCTCCATTGCTTGCAGAGTTCTTTTATGTACATAATTCCATTAAGTCCTCACAACCAGCCTCGGAGCAGATCTTCCTGACCCCATTCTGTGGGGAAAGAGTCTTCAGAGAGTTCAAATCACTGACTCATTGTTACTGGCAGAAAGTGTCCTCGAGTTAGGACTGTACCTAAGTCCTTTGTCTTCCGAATCTCTGCTGCAGTACATCTTGACTTTAGGAAGTTCAGATAGTCCTAGGTCAGTGGCATCTGGCCCAGGATATCCTGAAGGGCTATAGGCTGTCACAAAAACCCCATTGCTGCCAAACTCAGCCAGAATAAAGTCTGTTTGTGGGGAATATTGGCTTGAATTATTAGCTGCCCTTCAATGGTCAGGTTCCACTGTGCCAAGCTTGAGTTCAACCCTCTAGATTTGGTTGGGTTACTGAAGAGATAGGGAGTGCTATTTTAAGAGGGTGTGAAGTCTAGGAAATTCTGTTACCCCCTAAAACTTGTCTCCTCCATTAGGCTGAGTAGAAATACTGCTGGTGTAATTTTTTGTTGTTGTTGTCATTATCTTAGTAATTAATGGTCATCAGCCCCTCAGAGTGAAAACTTGAGTTTTGATATTTGACAAAGTGTGGCACCAGAGGCAGGCCTCAGAAACAGGGTCATACTCTGGAATTAGTTCCTGCATTCTACAGCTCCAGAAAAATTTTGACATTTGCTTGGTCCAGAAAATGTGTAAAAGAAACTGTCAAAACTTGTGGTTATCAAAGTGGAGTGCAGGGACTGGCAGCTGCAGCATCACCATTACCAAGGAATTAGCCTGAAATGCAAATTTTCATCCTTCCCCCTCAATTGATTTCATTTGACTTTTTTTCCCCTAAGCAAGTGAACAGAATCTCTGAAGAGGGACAGCTTGAGAAGGGGAAACACGTTAGATCATCACAGAACTCATTTGCAGATATGGAGTACCATAAATAGATGAATGCGGAGAGAACACTGACATTATCTACTGTGGGTCAGGATGAGCTGGAGATTGTTGTAAGATCAGTTTGGTAAATTAAGCCCCCAAATTTTATTCAGGATGGACTCAGATTCCAGGTTAACTTATGCTTCATATATCTGTGGTGTGAATAGGGCATCTCTTTTGACAGAGAACATTCACAGTTGTCTCAAGGTTGTAAGAGACACTGTACTTTCTTTTTGGGAAAAAAAAAACAGACACCTTTCTGATGGGAATCTGTTCTTGGAATAAGAAAATGTGTCTTTGGCTTGTGTTTTTATTTTCACGAGACTCTAGGTTTATACTTTCAGTTAGAACATCCAAGAGAAATGAAGAAATTATCAGAAATCCTCTTCCTTGGATGTGTCCTCTGAGACAGCAAGCACCTCGTTGTTTTTTTTTTTTCCAAGAAGAAATAAAAGCCAATTCTTCCAAATTTATATGGTGTTAGAGATGGAAGGAATCTTATAAAGCATCAGGAGTTTTTCAAAGGGAATTTCATTTGAGCTTTGGGCGGAACAGTGTTTCCTGGTGAGAGGCTGTCCTGTATAAAAGATGTTTAGCATTCCTGGCCTCTGATACTAAATGCAAATAGCATCCCCTAATTATTGTTATAATGAAAGCCTCCCAACATATTTCCAAACACTCTCTCAGGTGGTGCTTTACGTTGAGAACTTCCTCTAGTCCCATGGCTTTATCATCAAGGAAACTAAGAACTCAGACTCAGCCTTTGACCCTGATTTTCTGAACCTCAGCCCCACTATAGTGTAAGTGCCACAAAGACAAGAATTTTTGTCCATTCTGTTCACTGCTGGATCCCCAGGACTTAGTACCACTTCTGTCACATAGGAGGCACTCAATAACTATTTGTTGAGTGATTAACTAAATGAATGAGTAGATGGGTTACTACATACTCCAGGATACCATCTCCCAGATCCACCAAAAACAAAGTGATTGACTACTGATGATTTCCCAGGTCCTAAATGTAATCAGCTTTCAGGTGATCAACACAATGAAGTCCATCATTAGAGACCCGAAGGAGTCAGAGTAAATGGGATTCTTCAAGGCAGTCTTACATTGTCACAGAAACTTGACTTCCAAATTAAATGCCATCAGTACCTCTACTGATTTAAGATGTATAGTATTTCCATTATGAGAATAATACCACCACTAAGATTTTGAATTTATGTGCATATTTATGAAGTGAGCTGTCTATTGATGGATCATAATGATGACGTCTCTGGTACAAAAGAGTCCAAGCCTGGCGCCATAAAATGGCCCACGCAACTGGAACTTTGCCACAGGTGGCAGCACCCAATATGCTATTAAACCTCCTGGGTATTGCTCATTCCATCAATTGCTCTTTAAAGGGTGTTTTAAAAATTCATTTCCCCAATCAAAAGCCTATCTAAAGATTGTTCCATGCTTTTAAGTTCACTCATGAGTATTTTTGAGTTTTTTGAGAGGATATTCAATACTTTTATACAGAGCTAGCTAAAGAAAATAGCATTGCTCACGAAAACTGTCTTGGAATGTGCTGGGCTATGATGGGATACTTTGTCCTATTGGTATTACATTTTAGCAACACATCAATATTTGGAGTCTTGCCTTGCCATTTTGAAGCTAGGTTGAGTGTTTTCATATGACAATGCTTCATAGTTCATATTTAATATCTCGGTGAGACGGATGAAGCTTAGAGAAAGCAAAGAGGCATTGACAATGTAGAAAGCTATTGCAACAGTGGTAAATATCTAAAGGTCCGTGACCGAGACATTGGGGATAGTGGGTTACTCTTTCCTTATTGAGTACTTGGAAGTAGATTTTATTTGTACCACACTTTTAAGTTGCTTAAAGTATCTTGTCCCTATATTCATCCCATCTTCTTTTTAAAACTCTGGTTCCTATCTTTATTTTCAATCAGAGAAAATGAGATATAGAAATACTATGTATATATATATTTTAAAGATTATTTATTTTTTTATTCATGAGAGACAGAGAGAGAGAGAGAGGCAGAGACACAGGCAGAGGGAGAAGCAGGCTCCATGCGGGGAGCCCAATGTGGGACTTGATCCCAGGTCTCCAGGATCAGGCACTGGGCTGAAGGCGGCACTAAACTGCTGAGCCACCCGGACTGCCCAGAAATACTATGTATAATGTATTAGTCAGGATAGCTTAGGTTACGTTGTGGTAATGAACATTACCTCACAATCTCCCTTGATGAATACACAAAAGTTCATTTTTCACTCATGTCACATGGCCCACAGGTGGGATGGGGCCTGTCTCCTGCACAGAACTTAAAGACTGCCTTACCAATGCACCTGGAATATATGGCTTCCTCAATCACTGGGGTAGAGGAAGAGACTCTTGGGGGGTCATGCCCATCTCTTGGCCCAGAATTATATCATACTTTTCACAACTCATTGGCCAAAAATAGGTATGCAGTCCCTTTGGCTTGATAAGAGGGTGGTAAATGTAATCCTCTTGTGTGCCTGGAAGAAGAGAACTGGACTTTTGAGAGCACCAGAAGTCTCTACCACAGGTAACAAAAACCACCTGCCACTTTCTGTAAGGACAATTCCCTGAGATAAGTGAATTCCATAACCAATATGTCCAGGCTCCTACACACTACACAATAGTGTAGGCTATGAGGATTAAAAATATGTGACTGAAGCATCTTTGAAATTTATTTCCCTACTGTAAGTCATGTAAGTCCAAATGGTATGTTAAAAAAAGATGTTATCAAATCCTTTATGGACTAAGGTGGAATAAACATGCTCCTAAGTGTATGAATATAAATAAATATACACATATGTAGTGGGTTTGCAAGTTTAACTCTGAATCTATGGCAAAGAAACATCTCTTTATTTATTGAGTCCTTCACATTTCCCCCCACTCACTGGAAGGTAAGAGAAATATCAACTAAATGTCCAACTTGCCTTAAAGCTTAGGCTGATACAATAACTTTAATCAGTCTCTTTAAAAATTGATTATTTTTTTTCAACGTCCAGCTGAATGGAGGGAAGGATGTGGGGTTTACACGCGTTCCTGATGTTCACAGGAAGGGGCTTTGTGCCTCAGACTGCTCCTCAGGTGTTTCAGGTCAGTTATTTACTGATGTCTGAGGTTGTGTCTCATCTTCACAGTCCACTGTTGGCCTCTGATGTCAGAAGTTGTGGCATCCACTGTCTTCTATTTGGCTGATGGTGAACCATACCTGACTTGATTTCCTCTAGGCTTACCTTTGACCCCTCTGAGCTTCGGTGAGGAGCTGCCCTTGGTTGGTTCACTTTATCCCTCATGTTACAGCAACCTCACCTGGTTGCAATGACCTCCTTCTGGGGCTGTATATGCAGCACACGCTTGGGATTGATGTCAGATCCTCCTTTGTCAGCATGCTTCAGTGCCAAATTTCCTTTGATGAGGCTATAGTCCAGACTAGTGAAGATAGTCTGAAGCTATTGGAGAGAAGGGGATCCGGAAGAAGAGCTTTTCTTTTCTTTTTTCTTTTTTCCTTTGGTGCTATCCTCAATTATCAATCCTCTCTCTCCATGTCCCGTCTGGATAGACTCAGTCAGGAGGGATCTGATATATGGCTCTCCTGCTACTCGTGCTTTGCCTACCCACAATTCCCTGGAGTCGGAAAGGGACAAACATTCTCCCTTCCTTTGTTTGAACTTCCCTCCAGCCTATCAAGTCTGGTTTTCAGTGTGCTAAATTTAGACACTTTTTTCTTAATACAGGAGCCCAGCCTGCTGTATGATCATCTTGCTGTAGAATCTTAAATATGAATGTCAGAAACAGAAAATTACTTTATTTTCTCTTTGTGTGCCATGTCTAGTGGTCTCAATCTTCTCTCTGGGAAGACAGATGCCCCATCAACGAGGGTGAGGGCCTGTACTTGCAAAGACAAAAGAGAAAAGCACATCAATTATTCTCAACATATCAGCACAGTAACACAAATGTGCAAATTAGAGAAAATTAATGTATTTCTGGATGAACACTAGTGTTTCATTTACTCAGTACTCCCAAAGACTTTAGATTCTACTTCAAAGCTTAGAACTTGATTTTATGTATATGTGTGTATGTATGTGTGTGTGTGTGCTCTATTTTATATACCCATAAACATTTTCAAACAATCTATTATATGCCAGGTCCATCTTATAAAAAAAAAAAAAACACAACATAGCCCATTTCCATCTTGGGGCTCAAAATCTATTGGTGGAGAAGCTTAAACAAATAGTAACTCATGTAGATTCTAGGTATCATGAAAGCAGAAGAAGAAAGCTTAACTCAACCTGGGGATGTCAGGGGAGTAATCTCAGTGAATGTAACATTTTAGATGATTCTTAGTGGATCCATCCCTCTAAGAGGAAGAGGGTGCAATAGGTTGGGGGTTACCCTTGGTATAGGGAGAGAAAACAGCATGTGCAAATGTGCAGAGGTAACAAAAGACAGGACACTTGGTGCTTCTGTATGGCTGGAACATATGGTATTTTGGATACAGATGGGAACGGTTTCAATAGGGGTAGTAGACGAAGAAGAAGATAGGAGAGATTTAAATGGGCTTGTTCAACATGCCAATCACGTTTAGCTTCATCTCAGGTGACATATGTGCCATTAAATATTTTTAATCAGGGTGGTAATATGCTCAGATAATCGGATTTGAATTTAAGAAAGGTCAGTGGAGAGGATGAATTGGAGGAGGTGAGGCAGAAAGTGGGAAGACCTGCTTGGGAGCTATTCAGTCAAACCCGATGTGCTAGTCATGCTTTCCAGCTTTCTTCCTTCTGGGCACAAGTTATGCTTTTACTTTCGGGCTTTCTATGAGGTTGGGTGTGGCTATGTGACATGATTTAGTTAATGAAAGCTTAGCTGAGGTGTCATGTGACTTTCCTGGGTGGAAACTTTGAGTCGGTGCATGATTTATCTCCTCTTTTTACCCTGCCTTGGTGATCATGAAACCTCCCTCAGCCAGGGTCCCTCAGTGGTTATGATAAGTGAAGCTCCAGATGATGCACATTGGGTATCCTGCACATAAAAACTTGTGTTAAGCCACTAAGATTGTGGGGTTGCTTGTTGCCTGTAGATCCACTGTGGGATCTACACCATCCTGACCATAATAGGGTCAAGGGGCAGTAGGAACCTGAACTAATACTATGGCTGCAAAAATGGAGAGGGCACAGGTTCAAGAGACATTAAGGTAGCAGAGTGTAGTAAGAGAGTAAATGTAGGGGAGGGAGAGAAGACAATCTAGATTGGACAGCTAAGTTTCAGATCGCTCACCCCATGACCATTCCCGTGTATTCACTTTGCTTCTCCATGGAATCTAAGCACTTTGAGAAAACATTTTATAACTCTTTTGTATACCATTTTGTATACCTATTCTCTGCCCAGTATCACCCTCTCCAACTCACAGACAAATTCAATTATACTCTTACCTGTGTTAAATTAACATCTGATGCACACCTCTGCAATGATGTGTTTTACAAGTTAAATATACTAACAGAGAATGTCTGTTAATGGTCACCATTTTCTCCAGGATCCCTAAGAGAAGTGGCTTTCTATAAACATTGACTAACAGTTTTCTGACTGGCTTTTTAAATTTTTTTAAATTTATTTTTATTTTTCTCTGATTGGCTTTTTAACATTTCACTCCTCACTGTTCTCTCTGTTAGCTCTGCAGGGAGAACTGCTAGTTAGTCTACCATCCTCTTTTTAATTTTTATCTTTATAATTTTGGTCTTATTTTTTACCCAAACTATTGAATAGGAGAAGGATTTTGGATTCTTTATAAACTTAACTTACCGGGATGTGTGAGGGGCTCAGTGGTTGAGTGTCTGCCTTTGACTCAGGTCATGATCCCCAGTCCTGGGATCTAGTCCCGCATCAGGCTCCCCACAGGGAGCCTGTTTCTCCCTCTGTCTATGTCTCTGCCTCTGTCTATGTCTCTGCCTCTGTCTATGTCTCTCATGAATAAATAAATAAAATCTCTAAAACAAAAAAACCTTACCCATGATGTCTCTCTTGCATTAACATGTATAATGAAAAGTTGGCAGGATTTTTTTTTTAGTAGAAAGATGAGCATCAAAGGGAAGAATGCAATTCTGCAAACAGAGTTCATCTTTAAGTATTTTTAAGTTGAAAAAAAATGTTAACAAAGAATTAGTGTAGGATCCAATTCACTATTTTTTTTTAATAAAAAAAAAAGATTTTATTTTTCATGAGAGACACAGAGAGAGAGGCAGAGACATAGGCAGAGGGAGAAGCAGGCCCCTCACAGGGAGCCTGATGTGGGACTTGATCCCAGGGCCCTGGGATCACGACCTGAGTTAACCACTCAACCACTGAGCCACCCAGGGTACCCCATTTCATTATTTTACATAGCACATGGCTCTTTCAGGCAATGTCAAAGCTCCTTCTGAGGTAGACTTTTAAGGATCACAGAGGAAGAATCTGTGATTATGAAATCTGGGTTCTGATGGCTTCTTTCCATACAACTCTTACTGAGGCTGTTTTGCAGAGGGCCTCTAAAGTGGGATCCCTTGGACCCCCAGCTCTGCCTCCCCCTCCCTGGTGCTCTTGGGGCTGCTATAATTTGTGATTGGAGCTGAGAAAAAAAGATGGAAAAGGTTTCTTACCTTGAAGGGCTCAGTTTACCACTGGAATTGCTTTTCATTTATTTCAAGCAGCAACACTTAAGCCAAATTAAACAGAAATCTTTCACATTTCGAGAGACCCTTATGTGTGCTTTGCATTGTTTTCCCCTCCCTCCACCCCTCCTTCCCTTCTTTCCTGCCATCCTTCCTTCCTTCCTTCCTTTTCATTAAATAAAATTTCGCCTTTCTCCAAAATAGCAGCACAGCTTTCACAGGTCTCCTGGATTTCCTTTGGCACTTTGGATTATGGGAGAG